>NW_010425501.1:3034-6370 GCF_000710305.1 Buceros rhinoceros silvestris
CAGAAGCATTTAGGGTCTGAATTTTGAGTTGTCTAAATTAAACCCTGTAAAAAAAAAAAAAAGGTTAGATGTCTAAATAAACAGTAAGTTTCTAGGTATTTTTGCTGGCCTTAATGAATTGTGTGTTTGCTAATTACTAGTGTGGATGGGGATTTATGGCCCCAAAAACCTCACATTGAAGGTTTACACTGCTTAGTTGTTGGCAAAATGTTTGAAGGCGATTCAAAGACAAATCTGCCCCCAAAAAGGAAAAGTTCTAAGTAGCGTAGACCTCACCAACTGGTACCATGGGACTCTGGGGAAGAGATTAGATTAATAATACAGACATAGGCTAGGAACACTGCTGTGTATTGACTCAGATCAGCTGCACACTTTTTTCAGTTATTTTGCTGAAGAGCGGACCATCGGTTAACTGTACCAAGCCTAGGTATCTTTATGAACTCATTCAATAAATCTTTGTAATAATGTTGTATTCACTGGAATAAAATAAAGTAGCAGAGGAGAGGATGGTGCCACAGTTGTGGAGAAGGCAATACACATGATCTACTAGGAAGTCTTTCTGACCCCAGAAGCAGAAGACAGAAAACACTGGTATTGAAACCTTGCTTGCACAAAACTGTTGAAGATGCAGATTTAGCTGTTGTGGAATGCTGGAAAATGTCCTTTGTTGGGACATTCATACTGGGGCCTCATTCTATTAGGCCAAGTAGCTGTGCAGACATAGTGGAAGCCACCTTATGGGTGGGATAGGTACTGCCTTTCGTTGAAGATTAGATGGAATATCTGAAATAACATTACTGATGAAAGACTTTGTGTTGACAAATATGATACAGACCTAAGCTATGCATATCCCAGTAGATACTATAAAGCATAGAAAATTAATAGAGCAGCTGGAGAAACCAAGAAAAATTGTATGCCAGAGTTATAAACAGGATGTCATTGTGAACTTTCATACAAAAAAAAAAATCTGCATATATTGCAGAACTTTCAGAAAGTTGAGGTAGTAAAACTGCTCACTACGATATTGAAAAAGTAGACTTCTTAATAAATACTTTTGGTTGTAATCTGAAAAATGAAAATTATATATTTTTGTGTGTGTTGTGTGACTTTTTTTTTGTGGTGTTTGGCAATTAAAACAATATATTTCATTTCAGGTAAATCCATATATTTTTTTTTTTAATTTCAACATACAGAAAAAGATCATTTTAATGTCCATTTGCATTTGCTCTCAGTAGCCCAATGTGTATCTAAGTACTTAGAAAAGGTGGTGTAACTTCAGAAGAAGAGGTTCAGTCCAGAATTCCTTTACTTCAGTGCTTAAGCCATTTCCTGTGAGACAAAAGAACAGGGTGACGTTCTTATTCCCAGCCAAAAAGAGGGAGATTTGAGCTTTCCTTTACACCTTCATGTGTGATCACATGTGTGATCATGTGTGATCATGGATATAAAAATGTAAGGAAGCAGAACTTCTTTCTGGTTTTGGCATGACATTTAAATCCTGCTATACCTGTTTGCCTTACAACTGTTGATCCAGTTCATTCCAGGTTCTTGAATACAAAACTAATGTCTTAAACTGAATTAAACATTCCAAGGTGAAAAAACTTTCAGCCCTACATATATCACATAAAGATCATGAAGAGGATTACCCATTAATAATGAAAAAGGGTGTTGAACAACAAAGATTAACATTCTGAAATCAGCACTAGATAACTAGCATTTAAGAATTTCTAAGAGCAGTTGGAGAAATGTCCAGTACATTGATGATGATTTTGAACAAGTCCTGACATAAAAGGAATGCTATAGAAGTTAACCAGACAATGCTACTTGTGAGTCCCCGTCACCTGATGCTACTCTTACACAAAACAATGTAAAGCTGACATGGGGTGTTTCTCCTCTGATTTCAGAGAACTGGTACCAGAGGAATGATTGCAAGACTTTTATTAACAGCCCAGAAGTTAGTGTGAAATTACTCCTGGAAGCTTATATGGATTAGTCAATAATAAACAACAAAAGGAATACTGTGGATGTGAAAAAGTTTGCTTAGTAAACTCGATTCTTAGAAATAAGAGTGCTTTAATACAGCCCAATCCTAAATCACCTTTCTAGAAATAAGTATAAAACCCACAGCACTGAATAACTCAAAGCAGTGACATAAAAACATGGAGGATTGATGTTGACAAGCAGCCAAACAGTAGCTCAGAATGGAATAATATAGCAAAAAAGCCCAACATGATTGCTGAATGGTCAGGAAGGAATCAGGAAAGATGATCCTTCTGTTATAACCTGGGGAGGACAGTGCTGGAGTATTGCATCAACTCTGCAGTCCACATTTTCAGAAAGACACAGTGGAGCTACTAGAGAGGGTGGAGAGGAAATGCAGAAATGTTTTGAAAATGGGAGAAAATGCCTTCTGGTGAGAGATTTAAGGAGTTGGATCTTTCTGTTTATGAGGCAGAAGATTGAGAGGTGACATGCTTATGGCATATATACCTTCTCAGGCAGAAAATAATGGATATGAAAGGACTCTGTAATCTAGTGGAGAAAGGCATAATAAGAACCAAAGGCTGGAGCCTGAAGCCAGATGAATTCAAATTGGAAATAAGGCACACACTTTTAATGCTGATAGCTATTAGCTATCAGAACACATTACAGAGGGAAGTGGTGGATTTTCCATCTCCTGAGATCTTCAAATCAAGATTAGATGCCTCTCAGGAAGATATACTTTAGCTGCAAAGAAACTATTTGGCTCAAGGTAGGGATAACTGTGTGAAAGATAAGTGCCTGTGATCGAGAAGAAAGCAGATTAGATGATCTAAGAGTTCCTCTTAGGTTTTTTGTGCTATGAAAATTTGAAAACCTGCAGTATATAGCTGGGAGTTAATCTGAATCTCCACCCTAGATTTAGCCCAATCAGATTACTGGTGCATTGAAGTAAAATTCATACCCCATCCCTCACTCTTTTATATCCCTTTGCAGGGTATTGGAAAAATTAATGTAACAGATGCAAAGGTCTACAACCACTCAGACTTTCATTCACTCCTAATTTCTAGTAGAGCACAAAAGAGACATCACTGTCTCTGGCATGCATTTCTAGGATCGAGGCACGGCAAAATGCAGAGAAGTTGTTTTGACTGTACCACCTATTAATGTTATTAATAATATGACTTTGTATTTGCAGTCTTCACTCCCAAGCCACTGAAATTACTGAAAAATCCTTGCTTCATGTGAGCAAAAGTGACAAAGAGAACAGTTTTCTAACTCTTGGCATCCACAGATAGGTTCAGAAAGTGTTGGAAATTTGTCATTGTGTTCAATTACATCCTTTGTGAAAGAGTG
>NW_010425501.1:6457-31706 GCF_000710305.1 Buceros rhinoceros silvestris
AAGAGTGTTGTGAGGTTCATGTGGGGAAACAACATGGTAAAATTTTTTGCCCGATCCTGGCCTCCTATGTCTGACAACAGGTATAATTCAGTTATGGAACTTGTATTTCAAAAAACTGCAGGCTAGTGGTGATACTAACAAGAAAAGTAGGTAGTACTGCAGAATCTCACAGTTTTGGTGATATGACATGAATTTGTATCAGATATTGCTTTAAAATTACTGTTTAAAAGCCTGATTCTATGATGATGATGGGAATAGAAAAACAATGCACTACACAATGTAAGTAAGGAAGAAAACGAAGATAAAAAGATTGTTTTAACACAGAGAAGTGGTAAAAGAAAAAGTAATTGCGTATTTGGAAACAAATAAGATGAACATGTGAAATTATGGTGCAAAAGGACAAGTTTATGCACAACAGTTCTATGGACTCTTCAGGCATAAGTAATTTTATTTAACTTGAACTATCAGTATCTGAAGTTGTCATAATAGATTCTCTCTACTGCCAATGGAGAGAAATAGGTGCTTTTAAAACATGATTCAGCTGACCTATTTTAGCCATCTACTTCAGGATGAGATGAATCACACCCTAAAAGTGCCCATTTCTCTCCATTGATTATGAAAAGAGTCCAGAGTGACAACCTTAGATGTAGATGTCTCAGTTATAGATTTTTGTATTTGGCCAGATGAATTCCACTATTAGAGCCTATAGATTCTCACACATCTTAACTTTTTTCCATAATTTCTTATTGAAAAAACAGCTAGTATGGAGAAAAAGAGGAGATACACATACATTTTTATTGGGTGCAATTTACTGTAGAATGGCTGGAAAATTGACATTATATGTATCAAATGTTGACATTTTGATGGAAAAAAAAATCAACCCCCAAAATAATTCAGCTGGGATAGAAAATATTTCTGTGTAGAAATACTGACACATGGCCTCATGGGAATGGCAGGTCGGTGCTTCAGGTTTCCGACCTTCTCTATAGGGCAGAAACTCTGCCTGGACTACGTATTTGCAGGATTCATCCTGTGTTCTTCTGCTGGTGATCCTAGTGGTGCCTCTTGGGATCCCCATGGTCATGACAAGTCACAAGGGATGAGCCCCGCCAAGCAGCCAGAACCAGTCAGAGGAGTCTGGGAGCATGAAGTAGTCAAATTACACCTTCTTCTAGGTGTCAAAAGTGGTATACTTTTAACAGAAGTGTGTAGGGTTTTGATAGAATGATACCAAGTTAATGTTTCAAAAAATGACTTTTTTTTTTTTTTAAAGTAGACAGTTAGGAATCAATCACCTGACTTCTCCACATCCAAACAGATTATGAAATCTTCAAGGAAAGTTGAATTATCATTGTACACTGATTCCTTATTTTGTTGCTCTTTGTAATCTTGTAAGTCTGCACACACTTTGATAGGCTTATGTCACATTTTGCATTTCTTTCTGCGTCCCTTCCCTTCCCTTCCCTTCCCTTCCCTTCCCTTCCCTTCCCTTCCCTTCCCTTCCCTTCCCTTCCTTTCCCTTCTTTGCTCTTGTTTTCTCCCTTTCCCTCTTTTTGAGGAACTGTGGATGGTGCTCATAAATTAAATGCTCATTTTAACAATGTGTGGTGAGCAAAAGATACTTCCCAGTCTGGAGGAGAGCACAGGAAAACATAAACAAATTAGATCTACTTGACACGTTATCAAATAAACTTGAGTACAAAGATATACATAAGTTAAGTTCAGAAATATCTTTGAAGATAAAGCTTATGCACAACATTTCTAGAGATAACATCATGTTCAATGTACAGAGGCTGCATTACTTGTGCATAAAATGCTAACCTTTGTGAGCGGTCTAAACAAATTTTGCTATTCAAGAATCCAAAGTTTCTGACTCCTAATTCCACTGGAGGGAACAGAAAGGGAGAAAAACTAATTTCCCTGTTTTCTTGATACGAAAATCTCAGCTTTAAGGAGAAGACTGAAGGCTGAATGGCATCTGAAGCTGTGAGTTTCCTTCAGAGAGCTCTGCTGGTGTTGCATTTTTTGTCAATAAAACTCAGGTAGAGAAATAGGCTATTCTTAGTTTTACCTGGAATTTAAACTCATCTGCTTACAACAGTATATGATACAATGCAGGTAAAAAAATAGACTTTAATCGTATGCATATTATACACAACCTAATCTTATAATGGCATAGACAGGAACTCAAATAATAATAATAAAAGAAGGACTATCTAAAAAATTTTGCCTCTTAAATATGCATAATGCTTTGCATTTGATTATATATTCATGTATTATTTATTTTTACAGATGCCACCTGCAATTTCCAAACCTTGATGCCCTCTCTCTACAAGTTCCAAGCTGCCACAGCCTCCTCAGTTCAATGTCTTCCCCATAGGTAGTCCTTTAACCTGGCTCCATTTTCACTCATTGTAGTGAAACCCTTTGTTGATTCAGCATGAGCTCCACTGTTCACAGTAACATCCTCATCTCGGGATTTTTAGTTGGGCTTAGATCCCCAGACTGTCCTGATGTCTATTCTGTTGATGAAGATCCCCATCTGATCTATTTTTAATCCTTTTCTGCACTGGTTTTACTGGCAATTCCCATTGCCTGAATCCCTACCTTCCAGTTTGAGGGCTTCCTACCTACTTTCTAAATATCCATCCCAGTTTCCTCTCCTAGCCTGTTCCTCTTCCCCTTCTTATGATGTATCATCTCCTCCTTGGCTTCTTTAATAAGGTCTAATTTGGTCCCAGGTATTCCTCTTTCTCACCAGAGTTTAGTGTGCCGTCCTCCAAACCAGCAAGATCTTTGTAACTCTCAATATAAAATCTTTTTATTCAGATCGTAACTCCAGCCTTCTAATGCCTCCATGACAAAGAGGTGTCAGTGAATTCTTCTCTGGCTTCCAATTATCCTAGATATCTCTGTGCTCCCAGAGAGTTATTAGGCTACTAGGCAGAATTTTGAATTTTTCCTCCCAATCTCATTCTTTTTTCTGTTCTCTCCACATTAGAATCTGGTGGGTCCCTTCTCCATGCCAGCAAGAAATTCTCCTTACAAAAAAGGAGAGCAAGACTCCTTGCCTTCCATACTGCTCAGTTATGGGGATGGACTAACTCCCTGCAGGTTAGAAACTGACTATCTGGGGAACAGCTTTGCTGAAAAGGACCTGGGTGAAGCAGGCGAAACATGAGTCGGCAGTGTGCCTTAGTGGTCATGAAAACTAGTGGCATCTTGGGCTATATGAGCAAGATGAAAGCTTGCAACAGTTGATCTTCTGAGGTCCTTTTGAACTGGTGCTGATGTATGATTCTATATTAACTATGTAAATAGTATGTTGAGATAAGAGATTATTCTCCTTTACTTGGCTACATCCAGAAAGACATAAATAAGCAAAATCTAGAGGCTAGAGCACATTCCCTATAATGTTTGTCTGTGGCAGCTGGGTTTGTTCAGCCTGAAGAGATGACTGCAGGGGGATCTCGCAGCCGCCTTTCCACACTTATGAGTAGACTATTAAGATGGCAGAGCTAAGTTTATTACCAAGGTGCACAGCAAGAGAACAAGAGGTAATGAACTGGAATGGGGGAAATTCTGACTGGATGTAAGCAAAACCTTTTTTAACTACGAAGAAAATTAAGCACTAGAATAGGTTGTCCAGAGAGGCCATGGAATCCAGCCTTGGAGGTTTTCAAGATCTGATGGGACAAAGTCCTGACCAACCCTAATTCTGAATTCAGTGTTGACCTTGATCTGAGCATAAGGTTGGACTAGAGGCCTCCTGAAGATCCTTTCAGCAAACATGATTCTGTAATTCTGTGTAACCTATGTTAAAAACCTTTTCACAAAAGTTTCTCATTTGTCCAAGTAAGAATGGGTTTGGATTTACATCAGTGTTATGCGTCCTTTTAAAATTTCAAGCCTTTGCTCTCAGACACAGAAGACTTGGAGCACTTCAAAGGAAAGTCTGCCAGAATTTTTTCAATGTGTACAAACCCAGATTATCTCTCTGGACTCATTGTTGGATACTATTGAGTAGTTTTATCTGAAATATTTGAAGAGAGGAAAATGACGTCTGAGGCAAAGTGAATGTAAAAGAAAGTCTCTGATTCTCAGACTCTTGCTGGTCTACCACTGGTGCTACCGAAATTGCTATTAATCCATTGTGACTACAGTAAAAGTTCAGCTTTCCATAGCACCACCTAGACATCACATGCTGAAAACCAGGCCAGTTCCCAAATACTACTTCATTTTTAGTGGGAATGCCACGGTTTGGCAAATCAAGATACTTTATTTTGCCATCTGTTCTTAACGCATTATGTTGTTTTTTAAATTTTTTTTTTATGAAATCAATAATTCAATGTATTGGCCAGTTGTAAAAATTACACCTTGTATCGACTGTAATCTTATAATTGTATTTATCCCCTCCCTTCACTCCCCCCTCACCCCCATCCTCTCCCCCCAAAAAAGTTTTTTTATTGCTGACCTGTAGTAAAGTTTTCCTCTGAGAGTCTCACAATATTTCCAAATATGTATCACTTAGCTAAGAGCTGAGTGGTACCATCAAGCAAAGTTAGAAGAAAATTAAGACAATGCTTCATCTATAAGAAAAGATAGAAGACAGCTGCCATCACCACCACCAACAACAAAAAAAGAAAACAGGGTGAGTTTTGTCACATTTTATAAAACAGAAAGAACAAGATCAATGTTGATCAAGCTTGGAAGCTAGAGGTTTCTTGGAGAAAAATGCCTCATAAAAAAAATGAGCTGTAGAAGAAAATGAGCTGTAACATAATGGGAAGTACCTCAAAAATGGAATACACAAAGAAAAACCAAAATATAATAGCCTAAAGAGGTAGTTTCCTAAATGAACTTGGCCTGTATTAAAAAGAAAGAGAAAAGACAGGAAGATACTTGCCTGAGTGTATCTGAGTGGTTATCAAAGACAGTGTTGATTAAACTTGAAAGTGATATTGTAAATGAACTTTATATGTAGAAGATCCTTTGGGAATTAAGAAACTGTGCATACTCTAAGCCTGACAGCTGATGTCAATATTTTCACTCCTTATTTTCTCAAGAAGCCAAAGAAAAGCAACCAGCTTACAAGGTGTCTGGAATGGGCAGAATTATAGCAGAAGAACCCAGATCTACAGCAAAAATTGCTTTACATGAACCAATTTTCAGGTCTGGAATAGGAAGCGGACTTCCTCATACTAGAAGTGGCATGTAAGAAAGAGTTGCAGAGTCTTGAAAAGAAGAATGAAAAGCGGCAAAACTACCTTCTGAAAATATACTAACTGGAGGTTGCCACATTGCATTGGCCATTGACCATTCACCTGCAAAGCATGAAAACTCCATCAGAAAACTCTCTGTGTTCCTTGTCATTTCAGCTCATTTATATAACAGTGAGGTATGTGATGGCCTCTCATTGAGTTTCCTTCTAAAATATAACTCAGCAGTGTGCTGAGTTTATATCCACACCAATGTCTTACTTGCACGTTTCTGACTCAACTCACATCAGACTGAATGTTTTTTTTTCAGGGTACCAGCTTCCACTGTCTTTCTTCACTGGATATTTCCAGGTGGCCCTTGACATTGATTAGTTCTTGTAGTCTAGGAGTTTTGTAGCAGAGGTAAATGATGGCATGCTTTGCCCCAGGTAAATATTGATCATGTAACCATCTGCACCACTGCAGTCACTAGCCAGACCACTGTTTCCTGAGGCTTGGCTAAAAATATTTCCTCCACCACAATGACCTAGGGGAATAAAAACAGAACAAACCAAAACTGAACTTTCCATACAGACCTTTTATTTTGAACAGCCAGTGTCGTATTTCTGCCAAAATTAGAAGGTGTTTTTGATTATGTATCTTTCAACTATCATGGAATTCATATAGAAAAACTTGTGTTCTTTAGAAAGCCCTGTCATACATCTGCAAAATAACATCCTTTTTATGTACCTATACATTACCATTGACATCCACTCCCTCATTTAATTAACAACATTTGAATGTTTCCTTTCATGTAGTAATCGTAATTTTTATTCCTAAACTGATCAATTGTTTTGGATGGAGATACAATTGGAAAATGCCAGGATTTGTCCAGGAAAAAACCAGTAACGAAAAGGGATTCATTTTTTCCTCGTGGTTTTTGAAACCTATATACGGACTTGCCAAGCAAGTTTTGGGAAAAAAAAAAAAAAAAGAGGTGGGAAATGAACCTCTAGATTTTTACTTGAGGGGACAACTTTCTAGATTTTTTGTTACTTTCAGTGAGTTCAAAGTTCACCTGCTGAATCTGGGAACTTCCATGTCTTTAGGACCCTGGTAGCAACTAAAAATGGATGTTAGTGTAGATACGCACTCTGGAGAATCTAGAGCACATATTACATATCCGCTAAGGAGTTGAATTCCAAAGCGGAGTTAAAATTGCATTAGTAATGCTTAACTTTAACAGTCAGATAAAAGATATATGGTGGAGGAATGCAATGCAGTGTTCACTAGCTACTTGAATTTCTTTAATAAAGCTGACAAACTCATGAATATCAAAATGAGTCCTGGGTTATGCATTCTTATGTAAGGTATTCCTCTTGCATTTGGTAAATGGTGTCCATGAAGACATTAAAAAGGAGGAAAGAGGAGCAAGTGAGGATAGATCACAGAATAAAAGTCAGTCTGTTGGGAAGGGTCTTAATACTCTTTGTTCAGTACTTCATCTAAAGGAGAATGATGTGTAAATGGGTTTGTTGTTGCTTTTTAAACCAGAATTTAAGTGTATGAAAGGCAATCCAGGCATTTATGAAGAATATATGTGTGTACATTTATAAATTATTGTACTGGGGGTTTTTTGGGTTTTGTTACTTAAGTAAAAAATCTCATCGATTTAACTTTAACAGATAGGAGAGAAGTTTTTGTATTTACAACAAGCCTAATCCTTTCTAGTAATTTGTCTGGTGATTAGTATATTAATATAACTATCCTAGTAAGATAGCGGGTGAACTTTGCAGCTGAAATAAAAATAAACTTCTTCAATAGACTGGGGGAAAAGTACCTAGACATATCTCCAAAAATCCCTAACAAAAATGTATAATTTATTCTGATAATTTTTTCCTTGAATTAGTGAAATTATTTAATTATTTTTTGCATCAGGTTTCCTATCAGTGGAGATTTCTAAAGAGCAATCATAAGATAACTTTGAAGAACACCTTTTCCAAGAAATTTGAAAAAGTAGCAGGAAGACTTGTAACAGATATTTTTAACTACTTGTATGTATCCAAATGAAGAAATAGAAGTTCTGAATGGCTGTATGAGCAATTTCAAAATGCATGTTATGCTGGAGTTTTATTTCTAGCTCAAATCCTGACACTTTTGCTAGCATATATTACCTTTCTCCTTTACCAGTCTCCAAATTCATCTGCCTTGAAAATAAGACATTTTGCACTGTTTCTCAAAGAAAAGAATTTTTGATCAATTAGGTCAGCAGCAGCTTCTATATTTTTGAAACAAAACCTGGAAGAAAAATTTAAAACATATTATAGGTCCTAGATTATCCCTTTAATGCCTACATTAATATTAAATAAATCCTGCAAATACAGTGTCTCAGTTTTGGAAAGTATATTAATTGAGTGTATGTCAGGAATAAAATCCAGGAACTCAGTTATAATATTTCTTAAATCAAAAGCTTCTTGTTCTTAACAGCTAACCCATTTAGATATTCCTTCCCTCTCCTTCCAAAAGCCAGCTCCTTCCGCTGACTGCTGCACTCCAGTGCTGTCTGTGCAGGTTACAAGCAGTGAAATGCACTACAGCCATCTACATTTATACTTGTGGAAGTAACACTGACACCAGGACAAGTGGCTGAAAAAATACACAATTTTTCTTAATACTCAGAGCTGCATTTACTACCAAGCACCTTTGGAAACTGCAATTAAGTGCTGAGTTTTCTTTGAAGACCTGATGCAAGTACCTTTCAAAAGCAAAAGAAGATTCCGAACACACATGGTCTTTTTCTGATTTCATGTATTTCGATGTAAATCACAAACATCTAACTAAAAATAATGATATGAATAGAACCAAAATAATTGAATTTTATTACAGATTTTTGTTATAGATAATTCATAGCTCCTTTGTTTAATAGTGCATATTTCAGACATTGCTGAGTGATAATGATCTATTTACTGATAAAGTAGGAAGCATATAACACTAGGAGACAAATCTCTTAAGAGTATAAACCTGCAAATAAGTTTGCTTAAATGTACTCCTATGAATAGATCCACTAAAATCAATGAAACTACTCATGTGTATAAATTTAAACATACGCAAAAGTACTTGAAGACAGGAGATTTAGCTCTTAATTACTTTAGGTCACTGAAGGAAATGAAGGCCACAGTTTCTCCCAGAACAGGTGACAAATCTGCCTAGAAAGGTAATGTGGAAGTGGCGTAAGGAAACTGTATAATCAGTCTTATCCAAGAATACAGGAGAACACTGATGCTGCCATAGAGGAACCGTCTGGGGGATGACTGATCTAGGTAATTATATATCAAAATCTTTAGAGGAGACATCCCATACAAATTTTAGAAAATACAGAGCGGGGACTCAAGGTAGTTGCTGGATGTATAATTCACTCTGAATAATTTGCTAGACAAATCTCACCTCCTTTTTCTATTTATAAATTGTACAAGAGCAGTTTATGACTTTCTTAGATTTATTATTCAGAATTATTCCCTGAATGAAGGTGTATAATTTACGAGCACTTCACTGCAAGTGCTTGATATTCAAAATTTTGCATTCAGTATTGTTATGTTGGTTAGTTGGAACAGAACACGTCACATGTTGTATTTATCTGAGTGGAAGTAACTCAGAGTCAGGTTTTCTACTATAAATCATCACATTCCAGAATTCAAAAAATCACTTTCTATTCCCATTTTGCAGTAAACACAAGACACCTCACAAACATTCTCTCTAAAGGCATATTTGTTCAAAATTAAAACATCATTATTTTCACGGAATTATTTTGTCCTATTATGTTTCTATTTATGTCCTGTACTCTGTGTGTGTGTCTCTGCTATTCAGCTATAATGAGAAGGTTTATCATAAGATATATCATCATTTAAAAAATGAAAACCTAACAGAGATAATTTTGTCCAGCTGCATAATCCACCAGCTGGAATATTGCGGAATGTCCCATGCCTTATTCATCAGGCCAAATCTGTTAAGACCAAAACTTCCAAAAAGGGACACCACTGAAGACTTATAGCTTTAGCTATCTAAAATCAGTGAGAGGAAATGTTTGAGAATGAAAAGACTTGTTTATGTCTCGAGAGCCTTTTACCTGCACGCTCATAAAGTGAGGGAATTCCTATCTGAGTCCTGCTTCTGAAGAACTGCTTCCCACATCACGGAACAAAACTTTTCCTGGTTCCCCTGTTAATGAAAAAATCCTATAATAGTTCACAGATTGTAAAAACACGATTAAAAAAAAGAAAAAAAGAAAACTTCTTGAAATAGTTCCTAAGTCCTATTTTTCTCGAGGAAGATGAAAATGGCTAAAGAACTGAAAGCGAGATATGTAGAGAAATTACCTTGCTTTTAATACAAACAATATTTAGTAATTTCTTAGTCCTGGTCTAGTCAGTTGGCTCTGAACTGAACTTTTTCTTCTTCAGTGTAGATGCATTATATCAACAGAAACAATTTTTTTCAGGGAGAATAAATGTACCGCTACAAACAGTTTGATGAAAGACTGAATCTTTGTATTCCTGGAAAGTAAGTCTTCCTGTATCAAGGAGCTAACACTTGAACACATCAAAGCAAGACTTTTAGAACAGGAGATAAGAGCACTTGAATGATTTTTGCAAAGTGGTAACTGGGCCAAAAGAAAATGTTATGTATGGTATTCTGGGAGATATATTTTCCTTGGCCTTGAAAACAGCTTTACCATGATTCAGTCTGTTAGGCTTCACCCCCACTTTCATTTGGGAGATTGGGGTCTGAAATACAGACCAACTGTACAAGCAAGCATTTCATTCATACAGGTAATTTTATTGGTGTAGGCAGTGGTAAGATAATGGCCAGATACATATTAGAGACGGTCTGTAACATAAAGTCATCCTGAGCTGGGGTGTTTATCCATGGTTTTAATTTTAACTGTGCTGTTAAATGTTATGCTGCAGAAGCTTTAATGTTTAAGCAACTATATTAATCTAAAAGTACTGTTATTGATAAAAATTCTTTTGCTTTTTGAATTACTGAGTAGCACACCATCAGAAAGCCTTTATTTCTGGTATAAGCTACAGCTGTGCTAGAGGGGATAGCTGCACTAACCTAGTGTCACTATCTCAGCATGTGGCCTGTTCAAAGTCATTGTTTACATGGACTTTCTACCATATGGAGTTATCAACATTTTACTGCAAATACCTTAGTGATGCTTTGTACTTCCAGAGTGAGAGTAGAGCAAGAAAACTTTTGTTTTCTCCTTTTCTCCTTTGAAAAAGAAAAAAAAAGAAAGAGAGGACAGGAAAAGAGGGAAAAGAGGGAAAAGGGAGAGAAGAAAGGGAAAGAGAAGAAAGAGAAAAGAAAGAAGAAAAAAGAAAAAAGAAGAAAAGAAGAAAAGAAGAAAAAAGAAAAAAGAAGAAAGAAGAAAGAAGAGGAAAGAGGAGAAAAGGAAAAAAGGAAAAAAGAAAAAAGAAGATTTAAATTCCCCCTTAGTAAGCCTCTCCAGTTAGAAATATACCTCATTGTAAGTATCAACATGTATAAGTATATACACTTCTTATATATTGCAAAATCTCATATTTTGGCTAGTCTACCTCCTCACACTCAAATGCCTGAGATTGACCATGATGACAATGTCGTTTTACTTCTGAGACAAGGAATAACTCTTCCTCTGAGGGGTCCCCCATGATTGTGCCCCAGGCTAGACCCACCTCTGCATCCAGCTAATGCCTGGGCAGAAAATATGCTTCTTTAGCACATGCAACATCCCGTGGGCCCGAACACATGGGGCATTCTTAGGTGGTATTAATATGTAAGTAGGTGGTTAGGACCCTGCCAGGCATGTTTGGGCAGGCTGCCCAAGGCCCCGGTGTGGATTGCACGCAGGCACAATGCGCTCTTGTCTGCTCCTGGGAATCTATTTTGAGCAAGTGAGGTAGACATAACTCTGGAAACCTGAGTAAGGCAAACTGTTCCGGTTCATGTTAAGAGGGAAAAGGAAATGAATAAACATTATAAATCTTCGTTAGCCTAGCAATACCAAAGAGCATTCTTTGGTGCACAATAAAGCGTAACAGAAATAAAAGGTAATTTTTGTGCTCTCTTCTGGAGCAAGCATCCCATAAAAACTCCTGGAATGATTCAGATGTAGGTACTTCAGGAGTCTTTGTTACTGCTTGCAGAGAGTTCCTGACAAAACAATGTATTGTGAGAAAAATATCAGTTTTCTGAACCTGAATGTTTTCCTCAAATTATCCTTTTTCGGATAATTCTAGTCTAGCCTCCCTGCTGTTTTCACAGATCATTGATTATCACATACAAGGAAACTCTCCTTTTCCAAGGAAATAACACATGTTTAAGGATATATAATTCTTTAATCCATACACGCACAGTAGCAATGGTTGAGACGATAGGGTTTCTCCCTAGCTTCTGATGTGGCTTTGGTATTTCTGATGAGAGTATTTGGTTGCTGGAAAAAGGCTATCCTACAGATGATACAGAAAAGTTACTCCAATGGTTATGGGTACATTAGTGGATTGGAACAAAGATTCGGATAAGGCACATACAAATAAATATAAAGACGGAAAGCATATGTGGCCATATGTAAACTCAGAGCAGATGACAGAACAACTTCAGAGTAGAACAATCAATGTTATAGATATAACCAGTTAGATCAGAAAACACCAGTGAAAGGGGCGGTAATGACAACAGACAATGTACTGAACAAGCGAAGAAGACAATGCTGTCGCAAAAAAGACGTATGCTACACTAAGTTGTGTTAATTGGAGCATCATGTTTAATACAAGGAAGGCAGTTTTTCCGCTCTGTTTGACTTGGCTGGGCTTCATCCAGAGAGCCACATTTCATTTGGGCTACCACATTTTTCAAAGGATACAGACAAATTAGAAGGAATTAAGAGAAGGACATCAAAAATGATAAAAGGTGTTGAAAATAAGGCCCAGGAGGAAAGCTTAAGAGAAGAGAAGCCAAAAGGGAGACGTAATAACTCTTGATAATTGTATAAAGGGGTGTTACCAGGAGGACAGGGACCAATTGTTCTCGTTAGTCAATGGGGACAAAACAAGAAATAATGGACTTTAGCTGCAACGTAGATAATAGGGTTAAATATTAGGAAAAACTTCACACCTGCAGTAAGAGTTAGGTCATAGAGGAAACTGTCAAGAGGTTTTCCGGAATCAGCTACGCTGCAGGATTTTAAGCCTGGACTTAATGTCGATCTACCAGCAATGGTTTAAGTTTAATGAAATTGATCCTGACACAATACATGAGAGAAGGAGAAAAAAAGACTGGGTTAAATGACCTAGATGGGATGAGTTTGCTAGTAAATAGGTCTCTGATTCTCTGACCCCATGCAGTACAATGAGAGATTTATTTGCTATCGCTAATTTTTTTTCCTATCTGAAATCCCTGTCTTTATCTGAAAGAGATCACATCTGACAGAGATGTGATTTCCAGGCTTAAATTAATACTGATATGTATCCACTGTGTGCATTTAGTTATTTGACCATGTTTCCTATTCTCAGACCACCTGGTAACTGCCGTGCATTTAGAGTGTTAGCTGGAAACAGAAGCTTTCATACCTTCCAGTTGCAGGGTGACTCTTGGGTCTGAGAAGTGGGTGGTTGTGTGACACCTTTCTGCAGTGTGCTACAGGTAAAGGCCAAGTTTGTCTATAAATTCCTTTCAAACCTTCACCCCCATACTTTCTCTTAACTAGTAAAAGCACAATTTGTACCCCAAACCTACACTTTCTCTGTTTGGAGCATGACAGATGCTGAAGTAAATCTCTTTCATGCACACAGGGCCCCCGGTCCTACACTACCTGCTTGCTTGACAATTTTATGTAGCTCAGGCTGTTAAAACTCAAGATAAAAACACTGTGCATCAGCATCTGCAAAATGAGCATTAGGACTGGTATCAAAATCCAGAACACCGACAGCTTATATTAACAACAAACTTTTTCTCTAAGCAGTTTGCAATGTATAAATGCAAATCAGATTAATACTTAAGCCAAAATTCTGAGGTACCAATATACGATTAAACAGAAAGGGAGAGGGGGGATGTTTTTGTTGTCTACTGCATTGAAATACTAAGTGTCCTCAAACCACTGCTTAATGACATAGACTGGCAATGAAGTAGCTGAACGAACCTCCTATATGGACATGTTCTGCCAACAACCATTCCAGTGCCAGCAATAAATTCCCAGACTAAACAGTTTAAATTTGGCATTCTCATTTGTGATGCTGTACTTATGCTACACTCACAAGATTGATTCTCTGAATTCAAAGTATTTTATCAAATGAATTATTAGAAAAATTATATTTTGGATGAAAATAATATGTCTGCAGCAAATTAGTCTGATATTTGAACAAAACACTATTCTTATCAAGAGAAATTTGTGGTGGTTTGAACAATAATAGCTACAGTCAGGGTCAGTCAGGTTTCCCTCTAATTCCGACTTTCAGGAGACTAAATCCAATACTGACTGAGCCTGACAACCAGCTCTTGAGATAAGATGCTTTTTTTTTAGGAACCAATGGAAATACTTTTTTCTTTGTACTGAATATTTATGAGTTTTTTCTAAATTTCACCTGATTTAAAAAAAGAAAAAAAGTCTTACTCTCGTATAACTGGAAATTTTCAATTTAAATTGGAACTTGTCCAAAGGCTAGTTTGGAGTAGTTTAGGTCTTCTGACAATGAAAAGGGAAGAAGTATGAATGCTTAAAAATGGACTGCGAAACAAAACAAACAGAAAAAGCTTCATAAACATTTTTAAAGGTGGACTTAATAAGCATGTGTAGCAGCTGGATTGACTCAATGGACCCTAACGGTTCCTTCAGGTTACTTTAATACTGCATTTTTCACTCTGCAGTCAGAATAAAAAAACCACCCTTTTTTGGGAAAAGCCTGTATTTTTGAAAACAGCTGCATTTAGACAATAACACAGGCAATGTTATCATATGACTGTCCCAATAGAAAAGTGCTCTTGTTTAATGGAAGTATTTAGTATCTGGTTATAAGGTCATCCATGGGTTAGCATGGGATGCAAGTCAGAGCACCATTTGGTCTAGGGCTGTGAAACCTTTAGCTAACAGATTCCATAACCAAAAATAATATAGCCTTGCACTTTATTTCCTCACCTGCTTGTTTCCAAAGACCATTCGAATTTTAAAAATGTTGCTTACATAACTAAGCTCATTTTCTGTTAGAAACAATGAAAGATGGTTCGGATTTATTGAGCAATTTAATCTGATTTATGAAAACCACTTTTGTCCACTCTTTTTTATTACATGTAAGTGTACTGTACTGGGAATACTGAGCTAATGCCCTCGAGGAAGACCATGTGACTGCAATTATTTATGAATTAACATGTCACAGATTTGAAGCTTTGAGACAAACACATTTCCCAGCTGCACATTTGTGACTTCTGAGTTTGTAAATGGAACAGATGAAATAATGAGTTGCTTTTCCTCTCTATTCCTCCTGTTGTATATTGGTTAGTTTTCTTGCTGGATAGTAAAAACAGGCAGGTATACTTATGTAGATATTTACCATTCAGAGAGTGTAAATGAAACATGCCATTACTTTATCAGCTATGATAATGAATACTTTATGTCAGACTGTATTTCTCTACAAGCGATATTATCATTGGTTTTAATACATCGTTTGCCTTTAGAGATACGAAAATAATTTCTGAATGCTAATGCTGCATAAAGCCAACATAGAGCAGAAGTAAAAACCTACAACTAAAGAGTGAACTGCTTTATAAAGCACAGTAACATGTCCTTAGTTAATGCTTTAATTCAATTTGTGCTTTGGGAACCAAACAATAATTTGACTGATATTATTAGATACATACTTGCTTGGTTTGTCCTGCAAACTTAAAAGTCAAGCTGAAATCAAACTCAGATGTCTTAATCGATAGCACAAACATAAAGGCAAGAAATATATGTAGGATACATATGGTTTTGCTGTCAGATATAAACAAGTGTAGCTGATACACATGCAGACATATATTTGTTAGCTGACTATATAAATTGAGATGAAAGCCCATTTTCAAGCATGACCTGTGATAAACAAATGCATATAAATAAACAATAAACCAAGATAACACTAGGATAATGTCAATTAAAACAATTACAATGACTTCTAGTCATCATGAAGTATTGTTTCAGTTCCATCTTAAAACAGGAAAAGCTCCCAATTGTTCTTAAATCAACTGGTAACTGATTCCACATTTGTGGAGCATTGAAACAAAAAGCTTTTTATCTCTAGTTTGTATTCATTCTAGGGCATGGTAGTTCCACGGCATGAATAGAGCATAATGTATAAGCTGGTTTAAGTGAAAGTAGCAAGCTGAAATGGTGGGCACTGATTGACACAGTACTCTAATTGCTATTTTATATCCGTATTTTGTAAGTAAGGGTTTGCAGGGGGGAAGAAAGTCATATCTAAACTTGACACCACTGGCAAGTTTAAAGTGGAACTCAGATCTTTGGAATTTTAGAAATTATTTTATATTATGCCAGATACACATGCGTAAGTACAGGAAAAAACCCAACAACAGAATAGGATGTAGAAGAAAACCTGAGAATTCTGATAATCAGTCTGTGCTACGAACCAGAACACTAAAACTGCCTCTTCATTCAACTTAAATGTGAAATTAATATATATATGTATAAAAAACGTACTTATTTGCTGTCTCTCTTCTTTGAACGTATAGGTAAACAATCAAAAATTCTTTTCTGTCCTTCAAACACATTTGTTTTTCAGGTACTAAATTCCATGTTTTCCCTAGTTAAGTCCTCAGGAGTCTGGAGAACTGGCAGGATTGTGACATCAAAAGGGACAAAAGTTTGGAAGCAGTTTAATGACAGGAGGGTGGGACATTTAAATTATAATCTTTAAAAGTGTTGGGTTTTTTTTTCCTATAAGCATTTACATGACTTAAAGTCCTGACAAACGTATGAGAAAAAGGCTCAGTCAGCCTTTTGAGAATGAGTTCTGAATACTGCTAGTTGCAAAGTTGCCTAGAAAATCTTCTTGAAAAAATGGGGAAGGGTGTCGACATTTGATATTTCTAAAGTTAAAAATAAAACAAAGATAAAAGTAACAAAGCTCAGTGATTGTTGTTTCTTTATAAATCACAAAGGCACTGTAAAGGACAGAGTAAAAAGGAGTAACTTTTACCTTTTCTCGGTCTTTCATGAAGGTCATATTTAGGGGACTGCTGCACTGCTACTGAAACCCCAAAAAAAGAATATTCTGAGAATAGAAAAAAGAAGGGTGGCATGCCTATAAAGTTGAGATGCCTGCATGAAAAAAGCATTCTAGAAAAGAGCCTGTCGCCCACAAAGTATTGCAGAATAAAGTAATCAAAGCTGTGTCTAAGGCAAGCCATGACTCCTGCAAACAGGCAGCAGAGGAGGCCTGTGTCATGCCCCCAAAATGGTCCTCGTTGTTGGTGCCCATAAGTGGGGTGGGCAGGATACCACCTGCTTACCATCTCACAAGCTTGCAGATGAGTCATGTCTTGGCCAGAATTTGTTACTGCTCAGCATCAGCCACTTCCCTGCAATCAATGGAGAAACAGTGCAAAAATGGTACTTTTACAGGAAAAGGGCTGCTGGGACAGAGGAAAAGTGTATGTGCATGTGGATTTATGACCCTGGAGGCTGCAAACCTGCTGGACCACAGCACTGCAAATGGAGGAAGAGGACAGCAGGTCACACGCAATACTTTTGCAGAGATAGCTCACTTTCCAACCACTCTGAGTCCTACCTCCCATGTAGCCGTCTGCCACAATGCCCCTTTATTCTGTTTTCTTGCTAAGGATGAGGATTTTGAAATCTAATGCCATGTCTGTCCAAGAGGAAAATCACGCTATTTTTAACTCCCCAGCACCTGAGAAGGCACAGAATGCAACTGTCCTGGAGGGCAAGCAATTTTGTTAGCCCAGCTGCCTGCAGTAGCTAACAGAGTCCTGTTTTACTCTCACTGTTACTGCACTTGTACAAAAATCTTGTGTCTTCCATTGTGAATGCGGAAAAATCTCTGGAGGGAAAATCAAAACACCAAGATCAAAAACTTCGCCCAAATGAACGTAGAGGGACCAGGCCGTATCCTGATTCTCACTCTAAATATCGTGGAAGGTCTTTATAGGGAATCTACATATCACTGATTGATAGTCTGATATCTAAATCCAACACAAGATGAAGGACTGACAAATGCAGAAAAGGTATATTTAGTTTTGTTCATTCTTCTGGAGTAAAAAAGAAAATGAAATACGTATGTATACATAATATGTATGTATGTATTACATCATGCAGTGAAGAAATAATCGTAGCAATAAAAGCTATGGTCAAGTTTAGGCCCAGACAAGTCTTTATAAGACTTTATATAACTTACCACAGTTAGGTTCTGACTAGAGAACCTCTGATCAGCACTGAGTCATCCTCAGCATCAGTGTTGGGAGTGTAGAGAAGTTTCATAAAGGACAGACAGAAAAGCGGGAGGTTAATACAGCAGTGTCATGAAAGTAGAAGGGTGTTGGTGAGTGCAATAATGATACTCGGTCTGCAAGCTCTGTAGATCCACAACACCAAAGCATTGCAAAGGACAACACTGTTGGAATCTATACTTAATCTGTTTGTATTATCCCTTAGTAGCTGGGCAGCCCTGGAGTCCTAAAGTCTGACAAACCAAAATAAAAATAAATTAAATAAAATGAAAGCATTCAGTTGGAGAAAAGTCACAAAGTAGTGAAAAACTGGCAAAAAATAGGTAAAATTTTGAGCCTAACCACCACAATTACATACCTTTAAACTTTGCACCCGCATGAAAACTTTACTGAAACCCAGTTGAACCACATCACCAAATGATTTGCCAATTACAGGAGAATATTTTCCAGTAACATGGCAACTATATGGTAACTCCATTGGAAACTTGGATAGCTCTGCAGAAAGCTTGAGCTGCTCCTGTGGCATTATAACTTTATAAAGTGGTCAGTCAATAACTTATCTCCAGTGGGTCTCAGAATGGCAGTTGTAACTATCTCCAGTTTTGCTATTTTAATGTCTTTGTTGTTCACACAGTTCCTTCCCTAGCATTATCTTTGGATTGCTGATAGAGACCAAATATAGTGTCTGATATTCATTATGTATCTAGTAATTCTGTCCTTAATTAAATGCAGTGGTTCTTCACAATGGAAGTAAGCAAAAAGTGAGAAGAATTCACTGAAGTCTACATTATCTCTTTCCACTCATATGAAAGGAAACAAGATTTTTTTTCTTGTTGCTGAAAAACTGTGCATCTGGATTCTTAAAGAATCCACTTCTTGTATAGAAATCACATTATGTTAAACAACTGAGAACTCACTACAAGACAAATCTTATTTTCAGTAACAGCAGACTGACCTTGAAATTTCAGCCAAATTATTTAGTTAAGACATTCCAAAGAGTAATAATGTGTGTTTTTTAAGTCTCACATCAGGAAAGGTTGTGTTCAGAAGCAAACGAAATTTTAAGGAAGGGCACTTGGGCAGTTCTAGCCATGAAACTGAGGCAAGAAGAGTCCCCTGTAACTGCCACAGTAAAAAAAAAAAAAAGCTTTAAATCCTTTTCCAAATGAAAACATGATTAACTCTATGAAGTGCCTGGCTTCTGTGGAAAAGGAGAGTGAAAGATATCTACTTCCTCAAGGTAAGAAGGGGCTGGTGACCAAGCAGCCGTCAGGAGAATCTAGGACTAGAAACCTGGAGTAATAGCTAGAGGCAGTTGTGAGCGAACCTCTGAAACCTGTAGCTAATTTGGTAGAGGATGAAGGATGCATATATAGAAGATGTGGGAAGTAAAAGAGAACTGTAGTGGTCTCAATACCTTCTAGAAACATGGGATTAAGGCAGGAAGAATCAGCTTGATGGAAGACAGTGGAGGCAGAAATAGGGTCTGAGCTCTCCAATTGATACAGTCCAGTGTTTGCTGGGTAATCCCAGCACTGTTAGGCTGAACGACCTGCAACATAGACTAGGATTCTGAGGCACTCATTTTAAGGGTTCCTACAAGTCATGGATCCCCCAGATCTCTACCTAATTTTAGGTACTTGAGAGTGAAGGTTAGGAGAGCAGTCCTTCAAAAGTCTTTCCAGAAGAGAAACACAATTTCCTCAACTTCCTTTGTAACCAACAACAGAGATCTTAATTTCCCTTGAAAATAAGTCAAGCTATCTAGTACAGGATTTACTCTAAGGAACTGTGAACAACTCTGATACTCATGGAAGATAGGTCTTAGCCTTTGTAGAGAAAAGAAACTGGTGGGATTGCAATTATCTAAGAAGAAAAAATTCATGAAAGTAAATCTTACAAGAAGGAGGTGTTTCTGTAACTAGTTCATGGAATCAAAGTGACGACACTTTGGTGAATATAAGGAAATATACTAGATAAAGAGAATGAGTTAGCAAGGCAAGAGGAGCAAAACTGCTCTTGTTCAGGTAGAAAGGGTAGAAACCAGTAAGTCAGCAAGATAAAGAGGATTAGGATTCAGGCACTCCGGGTATCTTCTTATCTTACTGTAACACTGACAGTCAAATCGTGAGGACAGGGAGACAAAAGAACAATTTGACATAACAAAAGGTATGGTAAAGGAACTAACTCCACTTGCTCATCTACTTTTAAATTGAGGCTTTTAATTTTTTATTGGTTTACTACCATTCAGATCATAGCATATACAGAAAGACCAGGCTTAAATAGATTATTTTACTGATATTTTTCAATTTCTCTCCCAACTAACTCGCTACGGCACATAATGGTCTGCCTGGAAAACTGCCTTCTCAGGCCTCCAACAGGAGCCACAGTGAAATTGAGAGAGGTCAAAAGAAGTCAGCTGCCATTTTCACTCCCATTTTTTATGGAAATGGACAACAGATTGGTGAAGACATTGCGAAGGCTCTAAGGCAATCACTCTTTCAATTTGTCCAATATTAGTTTCAATAAGAACCGAGAACAGAAACAATTGCCAGCAGCCTCTAGTTGATTTGTTAAGACTCACTCTTGTCCACTTCAAACCACCTTTGACCTTTATGAGCTCAACTTTGCAGACATCATTTGAGTATTATTATTTTGTCTGATGCCTTGGTTATGCCAGTGCCTAGGCTACCATAGTGCTAAAAGTGGTGCATAGGTATCAAGAACACCATTGTTCCTTACGTCTCCAATTAATTAAAAATGTTGAAGTTTTTGTTTTTGTATACAAACCCAATACCTCCAGCAATACATGCAAGGTAGAGTAGTTTGCAAAGATTTATGAGTATATATACGAAGCAAATTTGAAAAAGGAGAAGATAAAGTTTGACAGACATTACAGTAAGACTTGCATATTGATAGCATATCAACTTTCCCCTGCACCTACATTCTCCTATGTAGAAACCATCTTTATAGAGCTCAGAGGGTACAATAAGAAATGCTGATAGAGAACATTTAAATCACTTTAGGTTTGTGTTCTTTGAAGCATGCAACAGGTTTCATGCAACACTCCTCTGCATTCACAGAAATAAGAAAAATACAACTGTGCCAAACAAGATAACAGTGATATTGATGAATATTCCTGGGACAAAAATGTTCAGTGTGATTTACTCAGTATGATTCCAGTGCATGCAGTTTATGGACTGGAAGGAAATGTCTATCTGGGTCAAATAGTTTGAGATATAGTGAGCAAGAGAGAGAGAGAGAGAAAATAATATCAGTGTGGGATAGGAGTGTTCAGTAACTAGTGCAGATTCTTTCAGAAAATCTGCCACCTTGCCTGAAGCCAAAATTGTACAGCACATGCCTTCTGCCTAATTTCTCCTCTAAGGCTGAAACTCAGAGACTGTCAATGAAAATGGAAAACCATCTGAACACAAATGAAAGACAAGTGGAATGGGCAATGCTGAGGACCTCATTTAAGGAGAACTGAACTGCCATGTGGATTTGGTAACATACAATGTGTCTGCAATGGAATACATGCTGGGATGCAGAGACAGTCAGATTGACTTTAGCTACATGGGACCTCAGGCAGGTTATGGCACAGGCTGTCCTAAATATCCTTTAAAGAGAAGAAATAAATGCATGGAAGGAAAGTTAGTGTTTTCCTGAGGGTTTTCACACAACCTTGAGAGAATAACAATCTTTTTGGTAATGTTTCTCTGTGAAAAGAAACTTGATGATGATGGAGTCAAGCTGGACTAAGCAAAATTTCTATAGCATGTAGAAGGATATTCTGTTTACAACTCTTTTTTAATTAAATCATACATGTTTCACAAGCACCTAGCAACAATAAGCTTCAGGCATTCTGGAAATACATACTTTGAATTATTTTAACATAGGTTCTTTTTTGTGTGTTTTAAGAAATATTTTAAAGTTTCTCAAAATGCTGAAATGTAAAGAGTAAATAAATATGAAATGTGTAGAACTAATAATAGCAAAAGAGATAAAGACATTTTCCTTTTCTTGATTTGGGTGCAGAATAACACGTGCTCTAAAAAATAAACTATAAAATATTCTGTATATTTAAGCCTTCTCTCACTGGTTGTAGTAAGCTACAAAATTTCCTATTGACTGCACTTGGAAGGATCAATGCCACTACCACCTTGACATTTGCTCCCACTTTCCATTTACTTTTCACTTGTGACTTTAAAATATAGGTGACAATGAAGAATTGTCTCTATGGTATATAAACGGGAGCTTATTTCCTACATGTACTCTGGTTTTCTTAGGGGAAAGGGGATTTACAGTTAATAACAAATCCCGTTCCACATTTGGATTATTCCTGTGTACACTAAAAACTCCTTGAATTTCAAATAATGCCAATTTCCATCTCTTCAGCTGGAGAGGCGGTGGGGACTCTTGTGCGTCATTTTTATCTCAGAACCATAAGTGCTGTGGTAAAGAACTCGACCATAAATAATCCCACGTGTCGCTGAGGCCAGTGATAAGCAAATGTTCACAGAAAGGGCCTCGGTCCCTAATCTTCATGGACCTGTCACACCACAATGAGACGGTCTCCACAGCAGGTGGGTTGCAACTACCAGCTCAAAGCACAGCAGGTGCTCCTGTCCTGGTCTTTGCTCCCCTGGCATTTCTGTGTAGAAATGTCCACCACTCTCGATTACTAACAGTGATGGATGGGCATATGGAGAATGATTTAACTGATTACCAAGCCTGTCTGTAACAGTATTTTTATCAGCTGGCAGCAACTTGCAAAAGAAGGAGCCGAACAGATAGTATTAAACCTACTCCCCATCATAACTAAGATCTTCATAGAAGGGGAAAGTCAAATAGAGAGAAACAGAGCCTTTTGGTTAAAGAATAAATTTCTTATAAAAGCTTTTCTAATAAAGAAAGGTGAACAAGAATATCATACTGAAATCACCAAGTGAATCTATTTAAAACTATGACAAACTCAGACAGTAGCAGAGGTAATGTTTAGTTTGTGTGCTATTATACTTCCTCTATTTAATGGTTTTGCCAGGTTTCTTTCTGGGACATCCATTATTAGAGTATACTAATATTCATTTAATCGTACTACAACTAATTATATATCCCCCTTAACCAGTATCTTACCCTCTGCCAACAGAGTTAGACCTAATGAAATATATCAATATTGAAGATGCAAATTGAGTTACTATCCCTACAAAACAATTATAACAAGTAAGGATCACAAGCGTAATGTTACAGTGGCAACATCTAGAGAATGGGAACAGCACAGTAATGAAATTCAAACAGGAACCCAGCACCCCCTCAACCCTGGAACCACTAATAACTTCAGCTGGAACAATTGACAGAGGGGAAATGAATCATTCCCTTTGACAAGAACAAAACTATATTAAAATGCAATAGTTTATTAAACAACTGACTTCAGAAGTTAAATTACTAAACTGCATCTCCATGGGCTTTAAGAAGTACTGTCTGATCACAATAATGGGTTGCCTACAAACTTTTATCTTAGCCATCGCCTCCAGAGTTGCTGTATTTAATTATTTAAACGTTGTATTAATGAAACATGTTATACTGGTAAGAAAACTACTTTTATCACAACACATGAAAGACAAAAAAATATAATATGTGGTTTACACTGCACAATTGCATTCACATACCCCTGGCAAATGGCAGAAAACATCCTCTCCCTGATCCTCTCTTTCCAGCTGCTCTGTCTGCAAGGATTTGCAGAACTAATTTAGTGGTCGCCATTGTTCCTGATTCTGACATGATTTTAAAAAAAATATATATAGAAAACATTTAAAACATTTTGGTGCACCTGTTGTGCTGCATTATGACCCACTGTGATTTCAATTTATGTCACATGAGAACATGCCACTGGAGCACCAGATTACATCATGTGCAAAACCCCTAGCAGTGCTGGAAATTGATGTCACATCACATTTTATAATGCATATCAATGCATAGAAACAAGAGGGCTAAATTAAGATTAAATAGAAGAAAAAGAAAGAAAATGGCATGAATGAGGTTTGTCAGAACCATTTTGATTTGTACATGCATCCTGTAGAGGCTGGAAACCTTTGCTGCATAGTGAAGACCTCTGTCCCTTGAGCTCTTGAGAACCTGGTAGCAGCATCAGACTGTCATCTGTTTTGGTGGATCAGCCACAAGGGGGAAGTAAGATACATTTTTAAGTGGGTTTCAGGTGTTGACATTAGAGGAACAGTGTCAACAAGAAAACTCGGGGAAATTCCATGTTCTGGATAGGCATAAAATCTAGAGATGAATGCTTCTGCCTCAATTTTGCTCAGAGAAACTGTGTCTCCTGTCACTTGAAGGCTCTCTCGGGTTCTTTTCTGGTCCTGTCTTCTCCAGCTGCCATTCTGCCTTTCTCCTTGACCAACTGTCCCAAGAGAGATAAAAGAATTTGTCAAAGTGCTCTGGAGCACAGAAAAGACCAAAACTTAAGAAGTACTTAAATGGAAAATGCAGGAATTAACAAAATATTAATCATATGAGCTTACAGTTAAGCACCTTTGAGAGCCCTTAAGAAGAGAGACTTGGCTTGGAAACCTGCACTATGAGCACTCATTGAATAATCATGTTTTGTGGAAGAAAATTTCAAATACACTGCAGAATCCTTTACAGAAGAATCCAGCAATGCTTTTTCTCCTCACAAGGCACAAGACAAAATACAGTTTCACAAAATTCATTTTTCAGTCCTGCAGCCTCTTCATTCGAAAAATGGTGACAGTAATATTCCCCTGCCTTAAAATTGTATTACAAATTCTAATAATGACAAAATTTTGCAAGAAATGCTTGGAGAACATTTAAAACACTAGAAATGCTAAAAAGTCATTCCTTAGCTGCCTAAATGTTGTATTAAAAATTGAACTTCTATTACATAGCAATACTTTAAAGCCAGAAGAACAGATGCACTGAGGATCAAGCCCAATATAACACTCTTAGGGAAGAAAGAACAAACACATGATCTGAGTTCTGCTTGGTGCCAGTGACGCTTCCAGTGATGTGCTGTGTCCACTTTTAGACTATTGTCCTTAAAAACAGATGTGAACAATTTGGAAAGCAACAGTCAGAAGAGAACAAGAATGATCAGAAAATAAGACCTATGAATGAAAGGTGAAGGGGCTGTAGTTATTCCATGTAAAAGAAAAGAAGACTGAGAGAGAAATAAGAGCAGCTGAGAAGTATGTAAGAGAAAGAGAATAATCTGTATGACAAGCCCAATGTGGATAGGACAAGAAGTAATAGCCTTGACTCACAGCAAGAGGGATTTGGGTTAGACATTAAGAAAAAAATTTAATTGTAAGAAAAGTTAAGCACTGGAGAAGAACACTTACCTCACCTGGGGAGACCGTGGGATCTCCACTGCTGGGAGAGTTCAAGAGCAAGTAATGCAGATACCTTTCAGCCATGTTGAAGGTCCTGCCATTTACATGAACTAATTGATGAAGAGAGTCCTGTTTCTTGCAATTCCACTTTTACTGTCTAGTTTCCACAAACAGTGAAAGCAGTTTGTTTGTGTGAGA
>NW_010425502.1:0-8903 GCF_000710305.1 Buceros rhinoceros silvestris
GGCTCAGGCCCCAGCTGCCACCCCCTGCTCATGTGCTGCCGTGTTGAGGTGTTCATTCACATGCCCCTATCAGTGGGTTTAGCTGGGGCTTGGTGCTCAGAAACTGGAGAGGTGGGTTAAGGCACCAGCCAGGGCTGAGGGTGCTGGAAACTTGGTGCTCTGTGGTTGTGTTTTGTCTGCTTGCTGCCGGGTGCCTCGGGCTGTGAGGATGCTCTCAGGGTCCTCATGAAGAGTGGGGAGATCACAAGGGCATCCTGGGCTCCCACCATTGCAGCATAACCCTTTCCTGTGGTGAGGAGAAAGTGTCGTGAGAGGCAGGCGGGCTTTGACAGTCCCACCCGAGCACAAGGCTGGGGCTCAGCCCAGAGGAATCGGCCAGTTTTAGTTTTTACAGAGGCTGCCAGGAGCAGCCAGATACCGGTGGCTCCCATGGCTGGCGCTGGCTAAGGGGAATTACAGGAGACAGAGCTCAGCCGGAGCCACCACTAGTCTGCAGATTTGCCAGACTTGCCATTGGATGACTGTAGCTGGGCTGATTTGAAGGCAAGGGACCAAACTCCCCAAGCTACCCGTGCACAGGCGTTTGTGAGCTCTGCTCAGGCCCTCCTCTGATGGCACCTCAGCCCTGGGGTGGGCGAGGGGACGTGCTCCCCCTGGGTGCCGGCGATGGACAGCCCCGGGGGAGAAGGGGAGTTGTGTTTGATGTGTCTGTGGGTGCTCTGGAGAGACTTCCTGCTGGGCCCAGGTTATGTTGGTTCATATTGGCTGCTGCTCTGGATGCCACTTCCATGACATCATTTGGCTCTTGACGAGTGGAGGAGGTGAGACACTTCTGAGCGATTATCTAGTGCAAATAGCCCATGGTAAATAGACTCGGCAAAGTATTGACACTGAGACTGTTTCTCTTCCTAATTTCCTGCTCTGGGTGAGTTTGCCAAGTAGCCAAAAATAGAGGGGGAGGGGGACGACCCAAACCTTTCAATCCCAACCTTAAAGCAAGACTTCGAATCTCAAGTCAGGGCACGTAGCTACTGTCACCCAGGTAATTGTATTAGCAGTTAATGACATAACTTCCATGTGGGATCTTGGCCCAGGACTAATTTTAGGAAATGAGTCTCTATCTAGCCTGTTTGTGTTAACTGGAGATCTTCCTCCTGGCCCAGTGCTCTGATGTTCTCACCATCACGCTGCCAAACTGGTGGTCCCTGCCCTGGAGCGAGCCTTCCTGGGACAATTTGTCCTAAAGAGCTGTTAAAATCCGTGCGGGTTGACGTGCCCGTGGTTGCCTCTCACCCCAGTGGCACCCAGGGTGGAGGCGTTTCCAAGGTGAGCACAGTCCTTCAGGGCTGATGCCCCTGAGCTGCCATAACCGGGGGTTTTATCACTGGGAGAGCACTGGAAGTGCTCCCTGTCCCCTGCCCAGCGCTGCTGGCCCTGTTGCCTCGCTCTCCTCCCGCAGCCTGTTGCAGGGTGAGACCTGGCTCGATGCGGGGGCTCCGGCTGCCTCCCAGGGCACAGCAGATACTCCGTGCTCTCAGGCTGGCAAACTTTAACTAACAGAGCCCGTTTTTTATTAACCTGCATTTCCTTCTGGTTCCACTATTACCTCTGCAGAAAAGAATCTGACCCCTTGCTCTCAGCATCACCTTCACTTTTTTCTTTTTTTTTTTTCCCCTCCCTGCTCTTGCTTTGTGGTTTGGGTGAAACTCTGAAAACCCTCCTGGGGTTCCCCGTGCCGGCCAAGCGATCCCTCGCCTGTGTTGCTGCTCCCTCCTGCCTTTGTGCACTGCCCCTGGGAGAGCTTTCGGGCTGGCACAGCAGCGGCGTTAAGCCCGTCATAGGTCCCTCTTAATTAAATTTGAAAACTGCCCGGCTAAGAGGGCTTTCTGAGCGAGTCAGGTGCTGGGCCATGGGCCTGAACGACTGCCACAGACTAGCACTACCACCCACAGTCCTGATCCCCATGACATGTGTACAGATTACGGAGAAATCCCTCAGCAATGAGGCTGCTTTAACTCCTTCGCGCTCTGGGGCTTTTGCAGGGAGCTTGAGCTGTCCCCAGAGCCTGGCCCCAGCCAAGGGACGTGCTGGTGGCCCTGAGCTGGATGAGCCAACGGTGTCGGTAGCGGGGGCACAGATGGTACCTCCGTCCCCAGTGCAGGGGTGGAGATATGCTGCAGACCGTGCTGGGAATGTGCAGCCTGTCCGGGGAAAGTGGCACCTAGATACTTTCTCTGGATGTGGTGCGTAACGGAAGGAAGAACGTCTCCAGGCTGCGTGGCCAGCAGTGACAGAGGGAGGCTTAGGGTCACCGTTTTGCCAAGCAGGAGTGAGCCAAGGGGTGGAAGCGGGCAGTCCCCCAGGGGAAAGCGCTGGGCAATGCAGTGGGATGGCTTCCTTGCTTCTGGAAGTGCTGTGCTTGCGGTGTCTGGGTTCAGCTCCCTCCGGGCGTTGTGCCTACCCAGCCCGCCACTCAGGGCCACAAAATAAATAAGCAGAGCCAGAGCTGTGCTTTAATCCATCCTGCTCGAAGCAGACCCAGCTCCTGCCAGCAATGAGGCATGTTCTACATTGCAGCTCTGAGCTCTCTTGGGTACCCCTGCTTGTGCATCCACCTGCACTGGGCATCTTGTTGCTCTGTGTATCCAGCGTGGAGCTGCCACACCATTGCTGGAGGCCTCGGGGTTTCTTAAAAAAATGCAAAAACTTTTTCCATCTCCACTTGGAGGTAGAAAATCCCAAACTAAAGCAACCCAGTCCCTGTCCTCTGGGCACCTGCATTCTGCCTGGGGGGTTTTACGGGCAGGTTTTGTCGAATGGGCGCCCAGCGGTGTTGGCGCTGTACCCTGCCCCTGTTCCCCAGGTTCTCCACGTGTACTCACGCTGCTTTCCAAAGCTCAGCACGTCCCTGGGCTGGCTGGGAGCTGGGAGAAGGCAGGCGGGGCTGTGCACGCGCAGGGCTTCGCTTTTATCGCAGCTCCCAGTTCTTGACTTGTGCTTTGGTCTAGTGGCAGCGGGTGTTTGAGCAGGAGGGAGAAGTGGTTCAGGAGGAGTGTTAAAAAGCGATAATGCAGCTTGTTGAAGTCCACTGAAGCCTCCTTCCAGCCTGGAGTTTTGCTGGAGTCAGGGATTTTTGTCTCCTATTAAATCACACGTTCCCAAGGAGCCTTCGAGCCTGGCGCAATGGGCACCTTTCAGAGCCAGGCCAAAACCAACAATTATCTCCAGTTTCAGGAAATTTGAAGCTGTGGTTAACAGTGTCTTCTTGAGGACTGACAGGTGACACAGGTGGCTTAGCGTGCAGCCAGCGCTAACCCTGCGTGTCGATGGCATTAATCATCTCGCCGGGTTGCGGTGTGGCACATTGCTCAGGGTGGGTCTCCTGGCTGGGAGGTCAGGGGTTCAGGTCGAGGAGGAGGCAGCGTGAGCCCAGCCTTGCAGCCGGCCCTGCTCAGGGCTGGACTCGCCGCGTCGGGTCAATGTGATCCAGGGCACTGTTTCCCAGTTTCCCTTGAGCGTGGCTCAAGGTGGTGGGGAAATGGCTCTATTGCTTCTTGCAAAGAAATGGAGGGAGAAATTTTTATAGGCTGTTACTAGGAAGGGCTGAGGGAATGCTTTATGTGCTGAAAAGTTGACTTTCACATATTTTTGCAACTATTCTGATCAAATGTATTGAAAACTGGGGCTCCAGATGCCCCCCTGGAGACAGTCCCGCGCCTGTGCCCCCTCATTCTGACCCCAGCTCCTCTTTTATTCAAGCTCTAATGGTTTTGGGTTCACGAGGAGAAAAGGGAATTGTCTCAGCTTGGTGAGCGAGCCAACAACTTTTCAAGCCTCGTTGGCAGGTCCTGGGATCTGCCAGCCCGAGGGGGTGTTTGGCATCTCTGCGTGGCTGGGAAGTCCCAGTCTCCCCCCCGCCCCCCCCGAGGGGAATGGGGATCACAGGCTCGCAGGAGCTGCTACCCAACTGCCTGCAGCAGGGAGGAAGGATGTGTTTTATCAGAGTGAGTCCCTGCTGTCTGAGTTCCTGGTTAGGAGCTTGATATCATCTAAAAACCAACACAGGGAAGTAAACAATGATTCTGGTTTTATTTTCGTCCTCTGTCTCTTTCTCCCATTATTTAACCTTTTAATTACTTCAAGAGCAGCTGAAACCCTAAGTCCCAACAGATGTAATGGTTTGTCTGTTGGGGAGCCTCTGCTGCCGGGCCCTTCCTGTAGTCCTCTAAAACCCAAAAAGAGGAGGAAGTATTTTTCTAAGGCAGCTTAACCGAGTCCTCCTTTGGCTGTGCTCTGTAGTAATACTAGGTGTGAAAACCCCGCTGGTATTCATGAGCAGATGTGATTCAGGAATAATAGAGACCTGAGAACCTGTCATAAGATCTTGTGGATCGATGAATCATCTGCCAGATATGACAGCTTTGCCTCTCAAGCTTCGTACCTGAAACTGCTTGGTGGCAGTGAGACATGGTCATTGAGCAAGTCCAAAGTGTCCCCAAAAGGCAGGCTGCTTGAGAGAGATTTCTTCAGGAGAGAAACTTGAGTTGACAGGAGCCACCACTTATTGCTGTCGGCAGCGTCCACGAGGAAATTTATATTTCTGTTGAGCCGTGCAGAGCAAACAAATACTACCCCAGCAGCTGCCTTCAAGGGAGATGCATCTCACCCTGAGTTTTCCCAACGGCTGAGCAGTTAATGTGGCACCCATGTGCCTGCGATGGAGTGGTGAGAGCCCGGGGAAAACGTGCTCTTGGCACAGAAGGGTCGAGGAGGAGGATGGTGACGTGCAGCACCAGGCAGCCCTGGGCAGCACCTCTGAGCTCCTGAGCTGCAAATTATCAAGATCAAGGGGTTTGTGTTCCTTAGCTGGTGCTGGTAGAGAGCCACTGAAACGCTGTCACCTGGTCTGTCTTCACTTTCCCTCAGCTCACGGCTGACTGTGGGCTTGAAAAGTTCGCGGTGGCTTTTACAAAAGCCTGGCCTTGCTGCCGGTCTTCCTTTCTGCGGTTTTCCTCCTGTGCTTTCTCCCTTTCCCTCTTCCGCTCTCCCTTGCTTGAAGTTCAGAGAAAATATGCGCAGCCTTCCCCAGAGAACATTTTGGCATAGTCATAACTTGTTGAATGCTGTAATTAAAATATTTTTCTCATTAACTTGGAAACAATGTTTCCTCCTAAATTATACTGGAGGATTTTTTTTGTTGTTGTTCTTAATTAAGTTGCCAGTTTCAACAAATCTGCTCCAGAAACCCCTGGAGTGGTGAGGCTGCCCTTGCCGGGTCCCCCGGTGTGCTCCCTCCCTCCAGTATCATCTGCAGGACTGGGGGAGGTTGCCAAAGGTGAGCTTGGAAAGGGGTCTGCTCTGGTTGGGTCAAGTCGAGCATCTTCGAAACTTGGCTGTGGCCCTCTCGGCTCTTGGTGAGCGTTGCCCCAGATTCATCCCGTTGACGTGGAAGGGTCTGTTGCTCCTTCAGCAGCTGGTGCAGCTGGTCCCCTGGGGGTGAAACTCCACCCCACAGACATCTCTGTGAGTGGAGGACCCAGGCTCTCCTCTCACTTGCTGCAGTGAAGCTGCCTGGTGATGGTTCCTCGGGGGAGCCCTTGGTCACGTTCTTCACCTCCTGAGAGTTGGATGGTCGATGTTGTGAACCATGTTTTAAGAAAGTCTCCTTTAAAACACTTTTTTCCCCCCGCTGTGCTCGCCCGTCCCCATGCTCTCCTGCTGCCAGTCTCCTCCCGGCCGTGGACGGGTCTGGGTCTGTGCAGAGCTGGGGGTTGTCAGCCCGGTGGTCCCACAGGCTTGCTCTTCCTGTGGTTTTCGGCATCCCCTGTGGGATGGGGGAGCAGGAGCCGTCGGGTGCTCCAAGGGCTCCCTGCGGCCACCGGCATCACTCCGGTTACAACTCCCTGCAACAGCTCGTTCTGCTTCTCCACAGTTCCCTGTCCGTGGATCCCAGCTGGGTGTTTTCTGTCAGGCTGGTGACTGTGGTTCAGAGCAAGGCCAGGCTTATGTACACATCACCCTGGCAACGTTTGGGTAAAAGCCTCTGAGAAGCACTGGGGTGCATATTATGGGCTATCGCCATTTTCTGCTTATGCGCATGTGGGCTTTTCCCTGACACTAGCCTGAGGTGCAGGGAACAGCGGCGCTGGTTTAATTACCTCCCCTTGTGCTCTTGAAAATCTCTGCCTCGTGTGGCTTTTTTGATTTTTATTTTTTTGACTTAAGTCTGTTCCAAACCCCGCTACAGATTTTTTGTCCCAGAGCCTCGCAGGGACAGACCATGAGCTAACCCCAGGTCAGGGTGTCAGCACAGTGGACCTGGCTTGGGCTGGCTCATCAAACAGCCCAAGGGCTTTGTAACGAGAAAGGGTGGCCCCTGCATTTACTGGCAGTATCGCCGGGGTTAATGCAGCAGCATCTGGAGAACCTTCTGCGTGAGGCTGCTTGAACATAACCCGGGCCAAACTTGTCACAATAATTTAGTCATCTAGAAGTGAAGAGGCTGATCTAACTGGATAAGTCAGGCCAGCAGCCTTGGACCTTTATGTTAGGGTGGGATGTAGGCTCCCGGCACTCTCCTTCGACTGCCGGGTGAAGTGAGGCAGTAGGTGGGGGGTGACTCTCCTGATGGTGTTTGGGACCCCGAGGTGAAGGGGTTGTGTTTGTTTCCCTGCTTTTATGCTCATGTTTGATGAAAGCTTTCTGAATGTTCAGGGCGCTTTTTACAGAGCAAAGAGGATGATACCAAACCTGGTAAATGTTGGGTGTAGTTGGACACGGGCCACTTCGCTTGGGCTAGCGAGAGCCTTTTACTGCCCTGCTGCGAATTGAGCATTCTCAAATAATCTTCTTTAACTTGAGCTGATGGGATCACTAACTTCAAGGATGTCCTCATGTACTGCTTCCTGAAGCTAATCTAAGTTTTGAAGCTTTCTTGGGCCTCTGTCTTAAAAATATGATGCCACTCTAGACTTCTGCAGTGTGCTGGAATGCAGAGTCTCCTGGTTTTTGCTTTGCTGCTGGTGGTTTTCAGAAACCCTGGGCTGGTCACTTTACTCTGTGGATCCCTGTTTCCCCTGGTGCAGAATGGGAATATTGCTTCCATCCAGCCAGCAAAGGTCACAAAACGTGTTTGATGTCACTTCTCCCCTTGGGAAATGAGTAAACTTTTCTGTGCGTTTGTGTTACCGTTGTCTCGGGCAGTTCCAATAAAGAAGTGCCTTTCAGCGTCCTAACGCGTCATGAAGAAGAAACAACGTGTTCGGTCTTGTGTTGTGCACAGCATTTGCTTGCTGGAACCAGTTCACGAGGCGACCGTAGCCAGTGCCACGGGGCGCTGGAAGGCGTGTGGCCAGGGCATGGGGAGCTGCTTGAGGCTGAGGATGGATCAAACAGTGCGTGCTTGTGCCTTGCAGCTCATGGTGACATCCCTGGCTCTCAGGGTCTGGTTGCATTAAAATCGGAGGTTGGTTTTCCTCATGGCAGAGATGGAGCGTTTTGGAGAGTATCAGTTAAATCGGCTACCCCGCCCCTCCACTGATGCTGCGTCTTGGGGCTTGTACATCTGTGTCCATGAGCAATGCGTTTTGTGGGTGGCGACGTCAGATTAGCCGATGGAATTTATTAGCTCTGGTGGAACCATTTTTAGGCAAGATGTTTTTTTGCAAACAGTATTTCATCATAAAACACTGCTGTCAATCACCTCTGGGTGAATGACTCTCAAAAACCCAGCCCTAGATTGGAGGAAATGATAAGTAGTTCTACTTGTCCTAAAAGCTTTCTTTTTTTTCTATTTAACATATTGCCGGGTAAATAATTATTGGCCTCCTCTGCTGCAGAATGGGTGTGGAGGGTCAGCAAGCAGCTTGAAAATGGTTTCAGTTCTGTGTTTGATAGCAAAGCTAGACGTTTCCAGACGCGAACAGGACCGACCGCGCTGCATTCCTCCAGCCGGGCTGGCGGGTGGGTAGTCAAAGGCAAAAATGCACCCGAGCTGCCATGGGAGCCATCCTGGGCTGGAGAGGTGAGCTGGGGGAGGGAGGACCTGGCCATGGCTGGGTGAGACCCTGCCGGAGGTGGCTGGGTCTCCACTGAGGCTGCTGTCCTTCAGAGCCAGAGCGACCTGCAGACAGCCGGGATTTCCCAGCGGCTGCACGAGGGAGTAGCTCTGATTTCCAGTAGGAATTACAGAAACAAGGTGACTGGTTCTGTAGCAGGGCCCTTCCGTGAGCTGTGGTCTGGGAACGGCCCCTCCTTGCAGCGCAGCTGGAGATAAAGTCTTTAATTGGGTATAAGACATCAGAACTTAAATTCTAATTTACATACCTGATGTATTGGTGGCAAATATTTTAAGGATTGACTCAGTATAGGAGCAGCACCTGAATGGGGCGAGTGGTAGGAGATGAGGTGATGCACCTTCCCAAGAAGGCATTTGATACCTGAACACTCCCAGTGCCAGGGAACACAGAGACACCCCAGGCTGGAAACGGTCATCAGCCGATTTCACACTGGAAAGGGAAGTGTGTGTGGGTTTTTTATTTGGAGTTTAATTAAATGCTGGATCCACTTGTGAGGAGCAGGAGAGTAAATTCGCCGTCCCTTGGAGTCTGTAATGGAAGCAAGCAGCTTTCTGAAAGATGCACCACTGTTGCAGCGTGAGGTGCTGATCCAAGAGCATCACACCGCGAGACCTCCCCACCTTTGCTGATGAGCCACGTCCTCCTGGAAACCATCTCCCAGGGGGGCTGTGGGTCCATCGTGGGGACCAGCCCACCTCCCATCCCCGCAGCAGCGACCATGCGATGGACCGTTAGCCGGGGCCCCGTTCTCCAGGAACGGGGCAGGGGATGCACACAGCCCTTCCCAGCCTCTCCTCGTCTCCAGACGCTTTCCACCACTCCGGT
>NW_010425502.1:8963-16835 GCF_000710305.1 Buceros rhinoceros silvestris
CCCCAGCCGCTTTCACCACCTCCGGTGTTTCACCGCACTGTCACTTTTCTCGCCTGTGTGTTTTCAGTGTTTTCCCCAACAGTTGCTTTTGATAATTGTGATTTTTATTTTTTTCTCCCCTGTCTCTGTTGCTGCCTGTTCCAGCCCTCAGGCGCTGAGCTCGGAAATGCATTCGCTGGGGTTTGCCCCGGCCTGTCGCGTACATCATCCCGTGGAGGCTGGTGTGCATCTGTTTGGCATTTATTAATCTTTGCAGCTTGACAGAGTTTCTTCTGTTTTCTTTTCCAAAATTATCTGCCTAAAATAAGAGCAGTGATTGGGACGGGGGGAAATGACGTTCTTTGTGCCCTTCTGAGGGCTTCTTGGGTGTGCACGCTGAACAGGTTGTTTGGAAACTTTCCCACCCCTGCCCCCCCGCAAAGCAAGAAGGGGTGGCCTGTGTGTAGGGCTCACTCTTCGAGGTCTATCTTTGCGTATCAGTTGAAAATGAAGTTAAGGTTAATAGGGACCAAGACTTGCTGCTGCTTCCTGGCTCCCTGTGGGTACTGCCCTTCCCTCTTACATCAGCTTTTGCCACTGACCTCCTTCAGGGGACCTATTGGGACACCCCAGTGCCTAATTTGGGAAGCTTGAGAGAAATGATGTCCCAGTGTGACAAGGCTCCTTGCCCCGGGGCTGGCACACTGGAGGGCTGTGAGTTCACTTGCAAGAGCCCTCGACTCAGCTTTGCTGCCTTCCCCGAGCCCTTCCTGCCTGTAACATCATGGTGAGAGGAGAAGTGTGGGCAGTGGAGACTCAGAGGTCTCCTGGTGCAGGTGGTGCTTTGTCTGTGAGAGGCGTTTGGTCCCAGCTCCCTCCTTCATGGATGTTTTCAGGCATAAGGGCTTTTTCCTCTAGCTTCTTGTTGAGAAAAAACTTCCTTGAAGTGTTGCTCAACAGCATGCACACCCATGAAATGAAGACTTCCCATCTTTCCTCTTCTCTGGAAATGTTTAGCTATCAGCCAGTGAAGGGCAGAAGGGACTTGTTTCCAGTACTATAGTTTTTTTTCCATCTACACATAATAATGTCTTTAGCTGTGTGTAATTAACTCAGAAGTGATAGGCTTGTAATTACACAGCAGAAGCCTGTGAAAAGGATTGCGTTAGTCTTTATCTCGGGAACTTTATTAACAGAGATATTCTGGGCTTGTTTTGGGATATGCCGAAATGTCTGAAGTGGTGCTTGAGCCCTGGATGCGGGCAAAGGCTGCTGGAGGGCTTGGCCCCGGCATGTCCCTGGCAGCAGGACTTGCAGCTGGTGGCTCCAGCCGTTGACTTGCTGATGTCCTGTGTTTCAGAGGTTCATCTGGGACACAGAAGTCAACCGCTCTGGTTTTTGGTTGAAACCGCTGGTTTCTTTTGTTTCTGTGTGTTCGTGGCTGTCGTCGGAGGGGTGGGAAGGAGGAAGCTTGTGGTTAACTTGTGGAGGGCAGACTCATAAAATAACCACTCGGCGAGAAATGACTGAATAGCTCTGGGAATGAGAACTTAAGGCTTCTCCTGTTTGATGTGATGAAACCACGGCATACTCAGTGGGTGTGCTGAACATGCTGTGAGGATGCAGTTAAAGAAACGTGGGGTTTAGCTCGTGGGTCCCTCAGTGGGGGAATAAGCTTAGTGGCTCTGGTTTTTTTTGGTGTGCAACTCGTGGCAGTTTGTTATCCCTCTGACTGGCCAAGACTCATCGAGCCTGGGAATTAGCCCCTGAACTGGTGTTATTTGAGGGAAACCTGCTCTCTGCAGCCTGTGATTTGTGGGCAAGGGGTGTTCGCCCTCGAGTTTGTAGCCCCTGCAAGGTGGACGTTGCTCTGGGAGGTGAGGCACACCCTGGTGCTGCCATGGTGCTCACCAGCAACCCCCGGAAGCGGAGAAACGGGATTCTGTGATTTTGCATCTTGAGGTCATGAGTGGCTGGAGGCTTCTTGGAGCTCCACCAGCTGCTCTGCAGGGCTCATGGGCAAGATGTGCTGCCCGCTCCACACACAGGTGTAGGATGAGATGAGAATTGGCCTTTTAGGTCCAGCTAGTGACCCGTGTGTCATCTGACAGTGTTGGTGACTTCAAGCAGTGCACAGTGTCTTGTTAACATCTGGGGATTCCTGTGACTTGGAATAACGAGGTGGTGGGTAACCAGGCTAATAAATGTGAAGGCAGTTCATGAACAAGAAAAAAAATGCCAAGCTGGTTAAGTAATTTATTTGGTAAGGATTTCTTTTTTTTCCCCCTGTCATTTGAGGGATTAATGGAGGAAGAGTGGTTCATTGGTCAGGGCACTGGAACACTCCTTTGGAAAAGGAGTTGTGGTGTTCCCTGCCATGACTGTCTCCTATAAATTTGGGCAAGTCACTTAATTTCTTTATGGTCTTTGTGTTTTGAGGCTATTTATAGTAAGTAACTCCTGTATCTCATGGGGGAAAAGAATATGTCATGACACTCAAAGCTGGATATGTGTTCGTATTTAAGAGTCGGTGTGTAGCAGTAGTGCTTGGTTTAAATAGGTGTTTCAGATGATGATACTTAGGATGCTTCAAGTGTGTGCTAGCTGATGTGTAGGGTGTTCCTGAGCAGCGCTGTGGGGACAGGCAGCATTGTTTTCTGTTCGCAATAGGGAAGGGGAACACAAGCTGTCTTGTGCTATCACAAAAGACCGTAATCAATGTTAATAGCTCTAATTTATAAACAGACCTCCCGAGTTCAGCACTTGCTTTTACCAGAATGATTATCCTTTGGAATGGGCTCTTCATCTTCTCTATTTCTTGATGTCTCCCAGTCAAACCTTGGGACTCTTTTCCTGTATTTGTCATTCGCTCCTGGTTGTTGGGCTCGGCGCAGGCATTGTAGGGTGCTGACACATGGAGAAATGAGAAGGGAGGCTGAAGCAGGACAGACGAACTCCAGCTTGAGGGAACACCACGTTAAAAGGAACCTTGCCCCACTGAAACCACAGGGCTCGTAGAATGCCTTGGAGTCCATGGCCACAAGAGTCTCCTGTAAGGTCTGAGATGTTTCCAAGTAGTAGGACTCTGCATCCTCACACATGGGCCATATGCTGCAGGGTGCCGAGGGGTTTGGGGCTCTGCTGGAGCCCTGCAGGCAGCCATGGCCCCGGACCAGAGAGTGGAAAATGCCCTTCTGAATCGCGAGGAAAATTAAAGCCCTTTGGGACAAAATTCTAGCAGGACACTTTTTGATATTTGTACTCCCTTTGTTGTATGGGCTGGGTAAAATTCTTCCCTTCTGCACCCTTTAATTTTAACCCGTCTGGTTCTTTGCTTCAGGTCCTGGAATCGTGAGAACTTCCAATGACTTGGCAAGTCCCTCTGAATCACTGACGTTTCGCTGCCACCTCCACCCATGCCTGTCCCTTGCTTGCTCCCTCGCCGGGTGTCAGTTCGCCAGCCTACGTGCTGAGAAGAAAAGTTAAAAAGGTAAAAGTCTGTAACCTGATTCCGCAGTGACCTGTCTCATCCTGTTCCCTGGTACAGGGAGAGCTGAAATACTGGTACTGCAGAACAATGGCTAGAGGAGACCAAAGGAAGATGAGAATCTGCAGGGATTTATTTTTAGTTTTCCCCTCCATCTTCTGTGTTTTTCTGACCGAAAGCTGTCAGCTGGGAATCAGGGGCAGCAAGGAGGAGCTTGGGGCTGGGTGCATGGGCAGCGGTGCGTTGCGTTGCCCTTTGCAGGGGAGCAGGGGGATGATTTCAGGCAGCATGCACTAAATCTGCTTGGCAGCGGCTGCACAGAGTTGTCCTGGAGGAGAAGGGCTCAAACGTGCTGAGCAAAGCTCCTCAAAGAGCTGCTGACTATGTTGTGCTCCTACCTGTGGAGCTCCCAGCAACTCCAAAATGTTTTCACGCTGGGCTGAAAATGAGGCTTTTGACACGTAGTTGAATGGTGGTGGGAGTGGCTGAACTTTCTGGGCTCCTCTGGGACAGCAGTTCAGCCCCTTACTCTGACCCTGCCTGGTTCTCCCCTGCAGTCCTAGGCTGCTGCTGCTCTTGTAGGAGCAGGGCTGGGCTGCTGGTGTTTCCATCCCCTTGGCTTTTGTGGCATCGTGGAGCTGAGCCCAGACTTCCAGGTTTGGGGCAAGAGCGGTGGCTGTGGGGCTTTCCCATTGTTCCTTGTGCTGCGCGTGTACATTTGTGCAAAATCCCTCATGGACCTTTCGGGGCCTATGGGCTTTTCCCCTCTAGCTTCTTGCTGAGACAAACCTTCCCTGAAGTGAACCTCGGTGCAGGTTCCACTGACCTGGCCTGCCTCTGCCAGAGCGTATTTTGGAAACGCAGCCTCTTCAGAGGAGGAACAGGTTTGTTTCAGTGAGTTCTGCTCTGCTGAAAGTACAGCGCGTTGTGTGAGCTGTGTGAGCTCTGGATGCAGAGGTTGTGTTTTGAGTTTGCTGTTGCACCAGAGAGGTGGTGTTGTAAGCCACTTTGTCCGCTCTCCTCGAGAGGTTCCTCCTGCTGGGCCAATGTTTCTCCCTTTACCCAGTGCTCTGGAGTGGGCCGATGTTGCACTGGACCTCCTGTCAGAGCAGTTCCCAGCTGGGAACCTGAGTGTGCGGCTCCTCAGACTTCAGAAAAAATGAAGTCTTGTGGCTGGGTTGCGTTATTTCCTTCGGTATCTTTTTAGGTACCCTCCAACCTGATCTTGCTGCTGATATAAGTGCCATAGTGTTGTAGAAAGGGAAGACTTGGAGAGGTATGAAATGAGTCCAAGGTCAGCTACGGCAGCACTGGTAGGGCGCATATCAAGGCGACTCGGGGTGTTCCCCCACCGAAGGAGCCGCTCTGCAGAAGGCTGAAGACTCTTTTGGTTTGGAGTTAGAAAGCTTAGGCTGGAGTCCCGGGGGTGTTCCCCCGCCGAAGGAGCCGCTCTGCAGAAGGCTGAAGACTCTTTTGGTTTGGAGTTAGAAAGCTTAGGCTGGAGTGTGGCTGACTTCTGCCCAAGCTGCATCCAGCAGAAAACACTTCTCATGGGATTCCTGCAGCCAGGGCTCTGTAATGGAAAATCTGCCACACCTTCAGTGCTCTCGTGTTACTCACGGATGCAATCCTGGTAATTAACCGAGCTAAAACCCAGCTTTATTGCATGTCAGTTATCACCTAACAAGTTGGCATATCTGAGAGATGCATCAGAGGCTGGATGTGCTGGTTTCCCACCTGAAGTAAGAGAGGTCACCTGCCTCGCCACCAGCGGAGGTTCCACGGGTCTTGCTGTGTTTAAGTATAATCTTGCTCATGTACAAGAATGTGAGCAGCACCACTGGGCTGCAGGGTGATGAAGGGAAGTCCTCCAGTGTAATGAGATGTGAAATATCTAGTAGTTTCATCACAATTTTTTTGTGTCTCTGTGGAGCCTTCTCACATCTCCTGATTGCTTCTGACATCAGAAATGTTCTCGGGCTTCACCCCTCCACCCTGATCCAGAACAGCGCTGTGTAAACGCTGTGCTGGGTTCAAGCTCTTGGTTGCTAACCTGCAGTGAAGGCTGTGGGAACTGATGGGATTTGCTGATTCAGCTCCTTGAGCAGGAAGTCTCAAGGCACCCTGTGCACGCAGGGTAGCCAGGGAGCAGAATTACAACACCTGGGCTTAGACTGGCAGATCATCTCTAGCTTCGGGTTGCAGTTCCAACTTTATTCTTCATTTGAATCTTTTTCCTTAAATCTCCTATTCCAGGACATCTTATTTCCTTCTTGTTGTGGAGGCTGTTGCAGAGCTGAGGTGCTGGTGTGCTGCTGAAGCACCTCATCTCGTGGATGTTCAAACGTTGAAAGAATTCCAAAACTTGTGAATTTAAAACATAGGGGGAAATTAAGCATTTGGAATCAAAAGAGCACATAGCTTTGGCTTTTCTTCATTCGTACCTAAAGCTCAGGTTTTCTAGGTACCCTCATGCAGAGAAGCTCCAGGGAACATGTGTTTGGTGTTGCTTTATTTTGTGCATGTAATAACTCATCTGAGTTTGCTCAGGCCGACAAAAACTAAGCAGAGATGTGACATCTCCTTAACCAGCTGGACACCTTTGTCTGCAACCCCCAAGTGGCAGCAGACCCCGAGCGCTAGGGAGAAGGCTGAGGAGCGTGCTGTGGGAGCTGAAGACCACGGTGGCTGGAGGGAGCGCGGCAGCCTGGAAGAGTTCTCCACCAGTTCTTTGCAAAGCCCAGGGCTTGCTGAGCAGTGGCTGCTTGATGGGCAGTGTGTGATGAGATCAAATGCATGGTCTGAACTTGGATCTTGCCTTTTGGATAACTACTGGGCTGCTGTGCGGAGCACGCACTGGTGATGGGATAATCTCAGGAGGTTTGTCCACCTTACTTAGAAGTGGTGTCATCTCACAGCTGACACTTGCACTGGGAGGCCGTGGAAATGAGCAGGCACTGAGCTTAGAGGAATCAGGGTCAGCTGGTTGCTGGCCTCACCTTTCTGACCAGGAAATCTGCTTGTCTGCGAGATAATCTCCGAATTGCGCAGACCTGGCAAGACGTGCCAGCGGAGGTGGGACAGGCCAGTGTTTGAGCCAGCCCAGCCTCTGCTCTGGTGTCTCTGAAGCCACTTTTCTATTTCACAACGTCATACCAAGCTTCCCCGATGTCAGCCCCCGGCTGAGGGAAGGGAAGTCCCTTTGCTTTCTGTTAAGTAGATAATGGGGTTTCGGTTTGGGGTGTGTTTTTCAGTTAGGGCTGCGGTGGATCCCTCACAGTCCTTCCCTGCTCTGTAGCAGAAGAGAGCTCAAAGCCTTCCCAGCAGGGTCTCCTGGAAGTCCGTGAGAAGTTTCTTACTGTCTGCAGGACTGATGCTGTCAGGCCCTGCATATTCTCCTGTTTCTCCCTTCCAGAACAAGCCTGGAAAGGCAGCTGGGGGCTGAGCGAGGAGCGCTCCTCCCTGCTGCCCCTCCATCCTGCTGTCCTCTCCCACAGCTGGGACCTCCTTTTCCTCCAGGTCTCTCCTGTTCCTGTAGCCAAACTGAAAAGAAAGAGCTCTCTGTCTCGATTCTTCTCCCCGGTGGGATGCTGGCCAGGCAGTGCCCTGGGAGAGGCGGTGTGCAGCCCGGCGCTGTGCCCTGGCCCCTTTGTGATGGGGCTCTGGCAGTAGGAACTGGTTCTACATCTGCCTTTTTCCCACTTACCTGCTCTGCCAAGGTCCCCAGAATTTACTGCAGACAATGACCGGGCGAAGCGCTTGAGGTCCCAGATGTTCTGGATTTTTTTGGGTGTAGTACGAAAATACTTTGGTAGTGCTCACAGATTTTTCTGCTTGAAAACATGTGAAAGCTGCTGCCGGCGCTGAGTTGCATTGACGTTCCTTCACAGTTGTCACCGTGCTGTGACTCTGAGCTGTCCTTTGAGCAGCTTGTCATCTGAGTACTGTGTTTTCGCGGGTGCAACAAGTGCTTTTTTGCAGGAGGAGGCAGAGAACCTTCTGCAGTGGAGGAGTTTAGAGCTTTAGCTGAGTTCAGAATCCCCCAAAGACACACTTTCCCCCTGGGCACTGTCCACCCAAAGTGCCTCCCTCTGCTCCCCAGATGTTTGAGCTGCTCTGTGGCTGCTTTGCCTCATTCTTTCTTTTTTTTTTTTTACTTTTTGTCAGACAATAAATCCTGGTTTGCTTTCTCCAGACATGTGGTGGAGATCCCACCAAGCCTGATGACGGAGAAGGGTGACTAATATTTCCCCGTACAGAAAGCGGGTCTGTGCAGTGCAAAGCACCGAAGCAATGCAGCTACTTTTCTTGCGGGTTTACGTGGGACAGTAAAGCAGGGGGTTCTCCACCACCCCTGAGGCTGCAGCGTGGCGGGGGGATAGCAACCCCCCGTGGGGCAGGGGGGT
>NW_010425502.1:17112-19554 GCF_000710305.1 Buceros rhinoceros silvestris
GCGGTGCTTTGGGCGGGGGGTGCGCTGTGCTCTGCAGGGTGCTGGGGCGGTGGGCTGGCAGCGCTGGGTGCACAATTGGACTCGATGAGCTTAAAGGTCTTCTCCAATGTAACAATTTGATCATTCTGTCTTGGCAGAGGCTGGCTGTAGGTGGGAGGGCAGGGAGGGAGGGTCCGAAGGGGTGGGTGATGATTTAAAGCAGTGCCAAAAATGGGAAATATTGTTGAATTTTATTTATTTTTTTTTACAAGCTGTGTTTGTGTGTGTCTCAGTGCCAAGCCTGTACTCAGCCCGCTGCAGCTGGAAGCAGCCTGTGTGGTGTCCTGCCATGCAGGTAGTGCTTGGACCCATGCTGACACAGAAATACGGGTTCTATTCCACTCCCCTCTGCTCTGGCAGGCGATGCAAGTTCCCAGCTGCCCATCCCACTCCTCGAGTGGGCTCTGGTGGTCCCTGTGTGGAAGGAAGGACCAAACTCACGTGAAGCCAGTGCTGCTCTTGCTCTCCTGCTGGCTGCAAGCGGGACCGTGGGCGATTCCCATCCCCCTGGCCCTGCTGCCCCCCGCTCCCCCTTCTCCCCCGCAGCCCTGCCTTGCCCTTTTGTGGAGATTTATAGAGCCGAGTGGGCTGAGAACAAATGAGCAGACATTAAGGCGATGTGTTCTGCATACTAATGACAAGATACCACTGCCGCACCTCGGGGCAATGCTGGGTCAGGCCAGTTTAGCTGTAAACTTTATTTATGTGCTTATTACATCGCAGCTGCAGTTTGCCGGCCTGCACCAAGGGTTTAGGGATGTGTCCAGCAATAAATTTTGTTTGTTTATTTGAAATTAGATGCCTCTTACCCCCAACCATTCCTCTCTTTCCTTCTTGGGGAGGGGGGAAGGGAAATCCCTTCTTTGCCATCACAGAAGGTGGGATGAAGAGCGAGGAAGGATTGGTGACGAATGAGCTTCGTGGGGACCAGTTGGGCTTATTCAAGCCTCACTGGTGTGAGGAGGATTGTACCCTCCTCGGCAGGTAGCAGTGGGCAGAGGAGAGAAAAGGTCTTTGCATCGAAGTGTTGGGAGACCAGGAGTCCATCCCTGGCTCTGCCACTGCACTGAGCCCTCTGGCCAGGCATGGTCAAGTCCTGTTGCCTCCAGCCCTATCTGGTACCCAGGGCTCGGACACTTTTTTTTTTGCCCGTCTCATTTACACCGGGGATGGGTTTTGCTGTGCTGCTGGGAGGGGACTTTGTACTCCCGAGATCAGTGAAGAGATGGGAGGTGATTTATGCCCACAGCAAAGACGTTCTAAACCATCCCATTTTTATGGCATCCCCTCCAGCCTGTTTCCTCCTCGTGTTACATCTTGTCTTTTGGGTTTATAAGCACTCTGGGGGCAGGGATTGTCGTTCTCTCTTGTCCTGGCTCCAAGCTGCTTTCCGCTTTGCTCCAGTAAAACACACAGAGGACACGATGAGCTCGGAGCAGGAGCTTTGCCCGCTCCTGCTCTCGGGCGGGGAAGGAAGGACAGGCTGAGCAGGGCAGACTGAATTCCTGTGCATTTTCCAGAGCCTCCTCTGAGATCCCCAGCCTGGCACAGAGTCTTGCTGGTGTTGCTGTGATCTAAATGAAGGATGCCCTCTCTGGGCTGGTGCTGGGACTTTTAGCTGGTGACTTTTGTGAGGATAAGGCATTAATTCACTCATCAGCTCCAATGGCCTCTGGTTGGTGGGGCTGGGCAGGGGTGGATGTGGTCCTCTGGAGCTGAGCAACGGCTGCATTGGGGCTGGGAGCGAACTGGGTCAAGGCACCACTGCAGGTAGGGTTGAACTGGGGAGGTGGGGTGGAAGAGGCTTTGTAGACCCTGTCACATCTCTGGTAGATCCACTTCCATGTCCATGGTGGTGCCCAGCTCCAGGACGTGGCTCTGTGCTGTGATCTGCTGTCAGATGAGCCTGGCTGGGCGACAGTCCAGCCCAGCAAGCAGGCAGAGGCTCTCTGCACTTCTGTGTTGACAGAGATTTCAACAGTAACTATATTAAGCATCCAGCTCAGCTCATTTCTGATTCATGAGGGGCAGGGAAAGTTTAGGTTGTGATGGGGCACCATGTGCCTTTTGGGGGACCAACTACTACTGCCTGGAAAAAAAGAAAAAACCCCAACAACACCACCAAGAGAGCCACTAACCCCCCCAACCCAACCCTTCTCCTCTTTGTTCTCTGGACAGAAACCTCCATCCCTACCAAGCCTTCCCTGGAGGAAGCTGTCCCAGCACCACCATTCCCTGTTGCCATGCAGTAGACTTAAGCTCTAATTGGGGTTGACTCAATTTCCCAGGCCCTCTCGGCTGGCAGGGGCTCCAGATGTCCCTGAGGTGATGGACCAGGGCTGGGGCAGTGGGAGGAGGGCCCGGCTGCCGCGGGAAGCGCCTGGGGCCCTGGCAGGAGGGGCG
>NW_010425502.1:19647-22367 GCF_000710305.1 Buceros rhinoceros silvestris
GGGCCCTGGCAGGAGCGCGGCTGGAGCGGGCTCTCCTGGCTTGCAGCCTGCTCTCTCAGCCGGAGGTAACAAGCCGGCCACAAATGCCGAAGAGAAGATCGACAGGGGGTGGAGGAGGGATGAAAGAAAACAACCTTCAAAAGAACATGCCCTGCTTTTTTTTTTTATTGAGGGGAAAGATACTGGGCTGGTGAGGACTTCTAATGAGGCTTCCTCTGGGGCAGCCCTTCTTTTGCACTGAGTCCGGAAATGCCCTTGCTTGATAAAAACGATATATGTGTGCGTGTTTGTGTGGTGTTACATATTGTCATTCCTGAAAAAAGTAAGCATGTTGTCTTCCAAGCTGGTCTCTGGAGGGTTTTCTCCCCTCTTCATTCCCAGCTAACTCCTGTCCACCACTTCTCGAACAGAAAATAATTTTGCAGCTGACATCAAGGTTCTAGTCATAGAAATAGGGAGGAATCCCTCATGCTAAGACTTTTCTGCATGCATCCTTTTAAGAGAGTGCCCATTTTGGAGAGCATTGTTGTGTGTGTTGTCCTTGGGAGGGAGCGGAGTGCCCTAAGGAGGCATCGCTTTACTGGTGCAGTGTCCTGGAGTGAAGGCTGGTGGCATGACTGTTGACTTAAAGTTTAATCCTTTGCCACTTCTGCCATGAAAGCTGAGATTTGATTCCTTCTCAAAATGGACCGTTGGGTGATCTCATTCTTGACTGCTGCTCTGCGATGCCTAGAACTAGGAGGTTGTATGTCCAGGATCACTGTTCCGTACCGGTCTGCCTTCTCAAGTACAAAGAACCCCGTTTCTCCTGCAGGGTCCATTTACAAGTGTCCCCCACTGACTTAAACAGAAATGGGGTAGGATTTGTGTGTAACAAGCCCTGGAGGTGCCCCTTGTTTTCATCTTTCCTATTAGCTCTTAGATGCCCTATGAATCAATTACTTCTGTAGGTGCTCTCAGAGTGCAGGGTGCTTTGGGAGCTCTCTGGATGGCTGTTTTACTGCTCAGGAGCTCTAAGTGTGTGCAAGAAATGGCTGGTGGCTTTATCAGTGAGGTACCTCGTCAATACAGCATTGTTGAAATGGCTTGGCTTCCCAGTTAAACCCGTGGGTGACCTTGCTTGTGGGGGAGAGGAATGGAGAAGAGGAGGAGCACAGACAGGGCAGTGCAGGGCAGAGTTACAGGATCAAGGACCCATGGTGTGCTGATGGATGAGTTTGGGACAGGGAAATGGTGGTGGGACAGACTCCTGATTTCTGCAGGCAGTCCCCAAGGAGATCCCTGCTCTCTGGCTGCTCCTCATTTCAGGTTTGGAAAGCTCTAACTGAAGTTTACAGTTTGCCTCTCCCAGCACTCAGCCCAGGGCTTTGGCTCAGAGCTTCCCGTCAGCTCATGTTTTGAGCATCAAGCTGTGTTTTCAGGTGAAACCCTACCCTGGAGGAGGCTCTCCCACTCCCCTCCCTCCTTGGCTGGCGAAAGGTTTGCCCTTTTGGAGCGGATGTAGGAGTTTCCTCCTCATGGCCTTCAGGTAACTTGCCACCTGCGGCCCCTGGATCAAACTCAAACCTGTTTTTGCAACAGCAATTGTGGAACTGGGCTGGGTTTGCAGGAACGAAGATGCTTTCCAGCAAACCCGCCCGTTCAAGGCACCCTCCTCCCTGTGAAGCCCCAGGGGCTGTGCTGCGATGGGGATGGCTGAGCACGGATTAACCCTTCCAGCTTTGCTTGTCCAGCAAGTTTAGGCATCTCTCCGGGTCCATGACCACGACGTCGGGTGCAGGGGTGCTGTGGCTGTGCCCATTACCAGCGCTGCACCCTGCGGGGTGCATACTGGGAGGGGGATGTGACACCAGGGTTAACGTGGTTTTGGGGAGGAAAGTTCTCTGCTTTGTTGTTGGATACAGCTTCTCAGCCTCTCTGAAGGGAGCTTTTAGCATGCAAATGTACTTTGCCTCATGCTTTTTAATGTTTTACTTCTCCTAATTGCCGAGACCGGTTGTAATTTTGGGACGTGGCTGGGTTTCTGAAAGCAGCTTCCACTTGGAGGTGGTTCCTGTTGCTGGTGAGATTTGATTTTTGCCCCCTCCCTTTTTTGGTCCATCAGGTTGAAGGAAGCAAACGAGTCACCTTGGCTAGTGTTAGTGCCGGAAAGTCCTGAGGCACAATAGTGAAAAATAACGTGTTAACCTCTGAGTGTTGTTGTATTGTGTTTTGTTGTTGTGCTTCTAGTACAACTTTGCTGGGAAACAATAAACTTTTTGGGCCAGAACAGATCATCAGCTGCGTAAGCCGCTGGAGCGGGTCCAGTGGAGCTACACGGCTTCGCTCTTGGTGGAGGCTCCTGCCCCTCCAGCCTCCTGGGCGCCCATTGGACCTGACACCTCTCCATGACGCTCCTTGTAGGAATGAGCTTTCCAGAGCTTGAGCTCTTAACCCTGAGCCTGGATTGCAACACCACAGCTCTCCCCCAAACCAGAACAATAGCGGTGCAAGCTGTCGAGATGTTACTGCGGCTGTTGCACAATGTGCTATTCCATAGAGGGATTTCCTGGGGGAGCGGGGTTTGAGATATCCGTCCATCCATCCGTCTCGCTGTCGAGAAACTTTTAAGTTGTTACGGGTAGTGTCAACAACTTTACCAGAGGTACAAAATACATCCGATTGCAGCAAGTTGTGTGTAGATGATGAAGGCAGAAGACAAGGTCCTATTCGAACTCCTG
>NW_010425502.1:22447-24103 GCF_000710305.1 Buceros rhinoceros silvestris
CCTGCTGAAGGGAAGGATACCACTGTTTTAGCTCAAGCTGTGGGACATCAAAGAATCAAGCGTGATATGCCATCCTGCAGAAAGCCGGTCTTCCTGGGTTCCCCTGCTCTTGCTTTCTGCTTTCCCCCTGAAAGCTTTGGCTGCAGAGCATCGAGAATCTCAGCTTTCAGAAAAGCTCAAGCTCCAACTCTCAAGGTTACGGAGAGAAGCATGAAAATGTGACTCTCCAAGGACTTGAAGCTTGCAAAACTCAGCAACGCTTGCAGGAAATTTGGCTCAGATTTGGGCTCTGGCAGTCAGGCGAGATAGACGTGGTGTTGGAGGTTGTTGGGAAATTCGCACTGGAGTGTTATGCAGATGGATAATTTGTCTGTCCTTGGTCTATACGAGGGTGTGACACAGAGCGTGTGCTCTATACGAGCACAGGCACTCTGCAAACTGAGGCGCATCAGGCAAGTGGCTTCTGATGATGCTGGACAGGGCGGGTAAAATAATTCCCTGATAATGGAAATATGCCCTTTCCTGGTTGTCCTTCTGAGCGGGGTTTTGAGCTCCTGGCAGACAGGCTGAGGGTCCTCCAGCCCCTTTCCCAAGATGTATTTTGCTGACCAAGAGAAGACGATGGTGCCTGCCCCGAGGACCACTTGGTCCATGCAGATGGGGAGGGGAAGGAGGCCCAGGGAGGAGAAGACACATGCTCATGGTCATGGTGCTGCTCCATGGGAGCACCAGGATGAGAAGTCAGGACTCTGGGGCTCTGACTGCTGAGTTCCTGGGCATGCCATGCTGTCTGCAAGGGGCCAGGGCTGTAGGTGCCTGGACTCTTGACTGTACTACCAATTTCCTCCTCTTTGCAGTTATTGGCTGCATCATCTCGACGCTGACCTTGTTCTTGTTTAACTTGGCTTTTGCCACAGCTGCTGCGTGTTCCCGAGTGATGGATTTTTACCTTCGTGCCAGTTGGTTTTGGGGAAAGGACGTAGCTCGGCTGACTTGTTCGGGTTATGAGTCTCTCTTCTAAGGCCCTGAAAAAAAAAAATAATCCCAGAGTGCTCTCATGCTGTAAGATATACCCAGGCAGATATTTTCTGTCCATATTGCATTAGTGAGCCAGCGCTAAATAAGCTGTGATTCCACACAAGGCAATGTAGGACCCAACTTCCTTTTCTCAGTGTGAACGTTTACTGAGGCACCCGATGAGCCATTTTCCTTTTTGCTGGTGGACGCTTCTGAGGCAGTGCAGTCCGAGTGGGCTGGAATCCCTTCGGAGCTGCTGGGCTCTGAGGGGTGATGCGCCTTCAGCTGAGACAGCCTCTTTAGGTGCCTGAAGCTACAAGGGATGGTAGGGGTTGGTCTTCCAGCAAGGGGAAGGTTTGGAAGACTGATCTTGTGGGTGCTCGTGTTGTATGGGGCTCCCAAAGGGATGACACCCATCGCGTTGACTGCAGTGCCTGCCCTTTGCTGGGGAAGCCGCTTTGCTCCAGGGACAGGCCAGCATGAATGCGTGCTGGAGTTGAGCACTGCGCTGGTAGAAACACCGGTCTGAGCTCGATGCTTTGATACATCCTGTGACAGGAGGGGGGTGAAGGGAGAAGAACAGCTCTGTCTGCTAGACAAGCTGCTAGGGATTGTGTGGAGAGGGTGAATGGGGAGAGC
>NW_010425502.1:24260-24656 GCF_000710305.1 Buceros rhinoceros silvestris
CACAGGCAGCCTGAGCGGCTGCGTGGGCAGCCAGGTCATGCGGGCAGTGCCTGGGGCCCGGGGGACTCTTCCCCCACACCGGGCCCTTTTGAATGTGCAGTTTCCAGCTCAGTGGAAGTGGGGGCACAGAAAAACCCCGGCGAGGCTGAGCTGGCTGCAGATGAAGCGCCTAGAAGGATAAAGGGCAAAACCGGCTCGTTGGGCTCCCATCGCCTTGTCCAAATTCATGGTGAGGTTGTGCAGCTCACCTTGGCCCTGCAGCGGGGACCTGCCCCGTGCACCCCGAGATGAAGGGGGACGGGGCATTCTCCCAGCGCCCGGACAGCGAGCACCGTGCTGGCTGGTCTGGCATTTCAGATCTAATGGCTCATGGCCACCGAATTCGTTACGCGGCGA
>NW_010425502.1:24734-25700 GCF_000710305.1 Buceros rhinoceros silvestris
CGGCGCCTGACCACCCCAACCCAACAGCCCCTCGCCCCAGACGTCGCTTGGTGCCGGAGCGGTCGCGTTTTGCCAGAGGGTCCCTGTGGAGCCCAGGTGCCTCCCCGCCACCTCCACCCCTTGCCGGGCGTTTTAACTTGTTTCCTTTTGGTGGAGGAAACATGACTTTTCCCATTGATGGAATTCAGCCCCGACAATGCCGAGTGACACAATTTCCCACTCCGAGCATGCCATCGGGCCAGCGATGCTGGGGAGCCCTTTGCCGTGCCATCTGCATGACAATGCGGCAGGCTGCGCTACCATTAGCTGCCCTTTTGCTATTAGTACCTAATGAAAATGTAACCATATTTAACCCCCCACAGTCCGAGATTAGCGAGAAAGGGGCCTAAGTGGATTTAATTCTTTTGTATGCTGAGCATCAAACTCTCCATTTTGATTGCTCTGTCCCCTCTTCCCCTCTCCAGCGGGAGAGGGAGGCAGGAAAGCTGTGTAAGGCTAACTCTATCCTCTCAGCTGTCCCCGGCACAATGGGCAAAGTATCTTTTGTGGCATTAACGGCTTTGGCTGGGGGCTGGGGGGAGCCGGGCTGGAGAACAATGTGTGAGAAGCTGAGACTGTGGGTTTCCCACACGGCCCAATATGTCTCCCCACACCCCCCTCTGGGACCAGCAGACCTGCAGCAGCCCAGCCCACAGCTGATCCCGCCTTGATTGGCTTTTTTTTCCTATCTTTTTCTTTTTTTTTTTTTTCCTCCTTCCTTCCCCCCTCACTGTGCTCTTGAGAGATGAAAATCCTTTCCTGGCGTGAAAGGAGAGGCGTGCCTTAAATCCCCTCCCTCGGACGGACCCGGCATGTCATATGACGGCCAAATCCAGCGGATTAGTGTGTGTGTGTCTGCGTGCGTGTCCTGCCGGGGGCTGGAGGCGGGGGGCGGGATGCCCGATATCTATATTCCTTCCCTTCCCC
>NW_010425502.1:25859-26299 GCF_000710305.1 Buceros rhinoceros silvestris
CCCCTCTCTCCATATTGGTTTCTACTGGGATATTTATTCATTGCACCTGCTGGCTGCCGGCCTCCCGCTGTGGGTTTGGAGATCCAACCCTGGGGCATGGAGCACAGTAAATTCTCGACCCTTTTCCCGTCTCCCATCCCCCTGTGTTTTCCCAAATCTGAAGCATTGTGGGGGATAAAGGAGCCGGCGTTCTGGCACTGTGCAGTGGAAGGATCTCTGCGTGGAGAAGACGGGACCTCTCCAAGGAAGGGTGGCTCGGCTGCAGCGTGGGTTGGTGGCGCAGGCTTTGGGCTGGCTGGCTTGTCATGCTCTGCCCGGAGCCTCCGCGGGACCAGGAAGGCAGCCTGGCCCCCAGCGCCACCTCGATGGAGAGCTTCAGGTGCCCCCAGCTGATCTTGGCTCTGGACAAGCTGGTCACGGTGGGCGGACAGTCCCATTGT
>NW_010425502.1:26410-27540 GCF_000710305.1 Buceros rhinoceros silvestris
GAAGCTGGTCCCGGTGGGCGGACAGTCCCATTGTGTTTGTCATTGCATGTGGGAACCCTGATGTTAAGGATCTGTGGGGAGTAACCACTTCCAGGGTCACTTCCTCCTCCCGCAGGGGAAGAGCTGAGGCAGAGGGCTCTTCATCGACAAAAGCAACGTCACGAGCACAGTCAGGTTTGGAGCCAAGAACAGCATTTACTACCATTTAATTCCTGCCTCTGTGTTTTTAACGTCCCAAATTCACAACTGACTTGGTTCCCCTTCAGGTTTTTTTGACTCTTGCTGCGTCATTTTGTGCTGGAATTTCTGTTTTTTCCAAGCAAACAGTTTTTACAGACCCCACCAGCCAAACCAACATCTCCCGCCCGCCCGCGGCATGAGAACTTGCGTGCTCACGGAGGGAAGTCTGTCTCAGTTGAGATGACTTTAGCAATCGGGTCTGCAGCCTCCAGCCTGTTTCTGTGTGCACAGAGTATTGCTCAGAAGGAAAGAAAAAACCCATGGGACAAGCACGGGGATGAGGGTGCGGGTGATGCTCTGGGTCAGTCTGGGGGGGTCTGGCAAGTGTCAGCACCCCAGTAAGGAGGGGGCAGTGGTGACACAGCCCAGGGCTGAATGAGGTGACCTGTCCTTGCAGGTAGCTGGCTCTTGTCTCAGGTGAGGTTTGCTGTGCACGTGTGTAGGTTTGTTGTACGTGTGGAAAGCACCTTATTTCTAAAGAAAAATCAATCTGTCCACGCTGACCCTGGCTTTCCCTGGGGACAGCGAGCTGGTGGGATAGGCTTGGAGACGGATGGCCATGGTGGCCATCACTACCATGGTGAGCAGCTGAGGGGAGGCCAGCTGGGATGGTGCTCTGGTGAGAGCAGCACTCTCTGGGATTGCTGCCTCCATTAGCCTTGCCCCAAGGTGGGCATCTCGGAGCACAGGGCTGATAGCTCCTGGGGCAGGAGGTCCCCACAGAGCAACTTCAAGGATGTCCCAAGGGGAGAGCGAGCAGGGATGGAGAGCCAGGGTCTGGGGCAGGCACCTCGGGACCAGGGATGCTGTGGTCCTCAGCGGGATGTAGCGGTGAAGTGTTGCAGGGCTCGGTCGGGAGGAGAAGCGTGCGAGGGGGTGGGGAGGGCGGT
>NW_010425502.1:27725-38402 GCF_000710305.1 Buceros rhinoceros silvestris
GCTTGTGTGAATGTGCCCCCGTTCATTGTTCTGCGGCTTTATTCTCCAGGCCTCGATGGGGCTGATTTAGAAATCCTAATCAGGGAGCAGTCTCCTCGCCTCCCGAGTGTGACACAACTCGAGCTGCTCCGGGGCGCCTTTGTTCCCTAATGACAGCTGACTTCATGCAGCAGTGGGAACAGTTTGAGCATAACTCCGCACCCGGGGCTGGCAGCTGCAGCCTTAACTCTTTCTTGCCCACCTGCACGGCACAGCGGGATGGGGGACGGCGGTGGGGCTGGGAGGAAGCATAGCCAGAACACACGTAGCCCGTGCAAGGATGCTCGGTGTCACCTCTGTCACCTCTCCTGAGAGTGACTGCAGCAGGGAGGGACTGGATGGAGGGAGTAAAGCTGCAAAAATGCGCTGCAAAAGTGCAGTTCTGTTGAAGACAGCGGGGTGAAGAAGCAACGTCCTTCTCCAAGGGCTGCTGTGTGGCTGTTTCGAGTGTTTGCTGCAGGTACTCGATGGGAAACAGCTCAGCCAAGCTCAACCCAGGGCAGCGTTTGCCGCTGCCTTGGAGGAGAGAGGCTGAAATGCAGGAACTGCATGTCCAGCGTTGTCGGTGCTCAGAGTGTCGGAGAATGTCTGCAGCCCTGGGTGAGCGTGAAGTGCTTCCACGCTGGCTGCGGGGCACTTCCATCCCTTGCACTGAAAGTAAAAGGCTTTGAGTCACTCCAAGCTGTTCCCGGAAGAGATTTCTGGCTCTGCCAGCACAGAGCTCGAGAGCAAGCGGCGTTCTCCCTCTCTTGGCCTGGGTTTGTTCGCTGGCAGAGCCCGGCTCGCCGTGCAGTGCCCGGCACAAAGCCGTGTTACTGAGCAGTGGGAATGTGCCCGGGGATGCACGCTGGGCCAGAGCTCGCAACGGTTAAACCCTTTTCCCCGTTCTGTTTGTCGTCGAACCACTGCTCTGACCTGGGAAAATGCTTCTGGAAAATTACCCTTATTAAAGGGGGATGATCGGGAGAGGCAGAGCTGGCTTGGCCTGACGGTTCGCAGTCCTCTCTGCTGCGCCAGGGCTGTGTGCTCACGCGGGCTGGGCGAGCCGCCGCGGCTCTGCCCTTGTTCACGTTAGCAGATGGATCCGTACTGGTTTCCCAGCACCTGTGTCCCCGCTGCCATCCCCGAGTTGCGGCCGCCCATGCTTGGCCAAGGTCTCCTTGGAGACGAGGCCACGGGATGCTGTGCAGTCCATTTGTCACCAATTGTCACTGTTTTGTTCTGCCTTGTATGCGCACTCGATTGTGTCACGGGGGAGGTGAGGAGGAGCAATCAGGCCTTGTCTAATGGGCCTCGGTCTCCCGCTGCGGGAAAAACCTAGGGTCTGTCTGGGAAGGAAGGGAAAGGGAAAGGGCAGGGGCAGGAGCTGTGGCTGTGTCTGCCAGGAGCACCCCAGGTACCAACAGGTCCTGGCATGGCTGGGGGCAGGCAAAGACCTTTGCATCAGTTAGGTGAGAATTTAGGTCCAGGATGAACTGGGCTCTCTGGAGCGTGACTGAATCCCTGCCAAGTGGGGGTGGAGGGGGGTCAGCCCTCCTTCTCCTTGCAGTGCTGGTGGAACAGTCCGGTGACCCCCAGTCTTCCGTGGTGATGCTCGCCCCGTGCCACACCTGTGGTTGTGGGGTCTCTCCTCATCCAAAGGGAGGGCAGTTTCCTGCCATGGCAAAGGACAAGCCCACCCCAGGGTGCCCCTGAGCAGTAAGACTTGGGAGCTGCAGTGCCCCCATGGGGGTCCGGCTGCCCAGGTGAGCCTGCGGGAGGCTTCAGGCTGATGATGGATTAACACCTCAGCCAGACCCCAGCTTCTGAGCGACTCTTATTTCCCCCAAGTGTGCTGCTGAAAGGGGTTCGATGTGTTATGAATTTTGGTCTGCCTCTGTTAGCATGTCAAGTTTTGGCTGAAGATGTGACCTCGTACTAAACTATATACTTTTTTTTCCTGCCCCATCATCCCCAGAGCAGCATGATTCATCTCTCTCTGCTTGGCTCCATCAACCCCTTTAATTCTTTTTAGTCTTCCAGCTTCATGAGCCACCAAGACTAGCTCAAAATAGAGCCATGGCTAACTCCAAGCCTCAGCACCCACACTCAGGTTTTTCTGTAAACCCTTAATTCAGACCAGGTTGGCCAAAACGTTTACAGGAATTCAGGGAAGCTGTTCAGTGTAGCTGCGAGGAGGTTGGGAAAACTTGAGCAGTCAACCCCAAACCAGGCAAGCTGAGGCAGTTCCAGTTTGGCTTCCAGACCTGAAGCTCGGCGTGAAATACCACAGAGGGAAAGGAAAGAGGGTGTCCTTGGCAAAGTGTCAGTCGAGGCAACAGGAACAGCCGAGCTTTTCCAGCATGTGGTATTTGGCAGGTTTCTTTCCTTGCTCCCTGGTGGTCATCAGTCCACGTCTCCAAACCGCCGCATGGTTCAGTTCACTTGGCTGCGTGGGTTGGGGACATTCGGGGGATGGCTGTACGGTGGTACTGTGGATCCCTGGGTTGCTTTTTGGTGGTTTTCTTGGAGTGTTGTGCCAGTTGCCCACCCAGACTTTGCCATCTCTGAGCCTGGCAGGAAGCTGCTGCTTGGTCTGGCACTTTGTGGCGGTTGGATCCAGCTGAAATCCAGCCAGGAGAGCAGGTTCTGGCCTGGAGAATTGAAGTGAGTGCTGTTGATGGAGGAGAAGATAGGCAGGGAAGAGTGGGAGGCTGAGGTGAGGTGAGGCTGGCCGAAGGACTGGGGAGAGGCTTGTGAGACTTTCGGTGATCCCTCTAACCTCACCAGCCACCAACACCACGCTACCTCCATGCTACCAGGTGTGCTTTGAGAGAGCCCCACGGGACAGCCCCTCATCTGCAGAGACGTTGGAGTCCCTGTGCTGGGGAAGGGCACAAAGGTCCAGCAGCTTCTGCAGCCCAACGCAGCAGAGCAACTAAGGGAAGGACTTCCAAGAAAGCAGTGTTAAAGAGGGTCCTAAGCGAGGGTATATCTTCAGTCTCAGGCTTTCCCCTAAAGAAATGAGGATGAAATTGCTCTGCTTAAGCATCTGCTCAGCAGTTATTTCTCGCAGGGCAGGACACAGGGAGCTGCTCGCTGCATCCTTGCGGCTGCTCACTTGTGGTGGAAGAAAGAGTAACCTCTCTGCCCTGAGGGGAGTTTTATCTCCCTTTTGGTCTGGGGTGAGTGAGGTGTGGGGCACGAGAAACCCCGGCTCCAGCACTCCTGGGTATCTAAGTCATCGCTGGATGGGAACAGCCCTGAAAGTAGAAAGCTGAGCTGGAAGGTGTGACTTGTCATTAAGTGTGTCGGTGTCTCCAGGGTATCTGAAAGGTAACCAGACTGCCGAGTTACACCCCTCACGTTGTGTAAATCACATACTTCAGGTGTCCTCTGGTTGCTCAGGATGAAGGACCCTGTGCCTGACCCTGCATCCAGGGGGCTGGTTCAGGGGGTCTCGGTGTGGAGGGTGGTCTGCAATGGGAGGAGTGAAAATGGACTTTGGCTATGTCTAAGTTCAAAAGGAAGGAAATAGGATTTATATAGATTGGGGTTTTTTTTTTTATTTTATTTTAATAAAAGAAACAATGCTGATGGTGCTGGCCTGGCAACCCAGGCTGACATTTCCAGCAGGCAGCTCTTCTTTCTCAGCCCTTTTCACCAGGTGCAGTGCTGGGAATCTTGCTTTCTACCCAAACCAAGCTACTCCCATCCCACCACTGCCAGCCCCAGTGCAGGCTGCCTGGTCTCAGCGCTGCTCTTCAGCATGTCAAAAAGCCCTGGGGGATACCTGCCCCGGTGCCGTGACAGCTCTCCATCCCTTTGGGCTTTCTGCTTCTGCCAAGGGTGCTGTTTCTCAATCCCCCCTCAAACCACGGGCGGATCCCTTCTCGCAGTACCTCGTCTGCAAGAGGAAGTGTCAGAGATGATGCAAACAGTTTTTGTCAAAATATTTTTGGAGGAATAAACATAGCTCTTGGACTAAGCTCTGTTGCAGTTCCTGGGAAGGAGTGCGTGGTTGGACTGTTTGCTGCACGTGCTGTCAGAGCAGGGCTGGAAACTGGAAATGCTCAGGGAATGAAAATCGGTTGTTTCCCACAATGGCAGAAGAAGTGTCGGGAAGAAGGGGCTGGTTTCTCCCTGATAACGTGGCTTCCTTGGCTGCAACTGAGTCTCTGCCTCAGCTTCTGGCCAACCTCCTCCCTCCATCCCAGGGTGGGAAGCTTAAACTGGTTTGTTTTCAGAATTGCTCTTGCAAAGATAATGGAAAACCAGCCATCTGTAATTGTCCTAATTAGAGGAGAAGTGTGTGCACACAGGACTGCGTGCAGCCAAGCAGCGGTTGCCCAGCGCTGGGGCAGAGGATGCCCACCCCGTGCCGCAGTGGTGGCACTGCCAGCCTGGAGACTGGAAGTGCCTCCTTGAGTGAAGCCCTGGAGCTGTTGTACAAATGCATTCTGGTGGGGTCTTTTTAGCCACTTTTAATCTGTTTTTCGCAATCTCTTTTTTTGAGGGTTGGGTTGTTTTTTATTCTGGCTCAGCGGTGTGTTCCCGCAGCTCCCGTGTTCCAGGCAGCAGCTCCCAGCCTGGCTTGCTGGGACCATGTGTACAGGGCAGTTGTGTTCTCCTGGGACAGGTTTCAGGATATTGTCCCTGGGGGATGTCGGGACCCTTTCTGGCAGTCACCTGCACATCCCTTGTTGTGACCACCCTTCGAGGGCTGTTCCTGGTGTCCCTGTCCATCCAGATGTACAGGCAGGCTGCGGGCAGAGACGGTAACTCCAGAGCTGCCTGTGCCCAAGGCCTCCCGGTCCCCTTTTCACGTCAGCATTTTCTTTTTTCCTCCTGCTTTTTATTCTGCCTGGGAATGTTGCTGTGCAGCCTCGGTGGGCTGAGAGAAAGGGTTCACAGTGGGCAGATTCAAGGGAAGTGGAAGCTCTCTGGCATCTTGGGGTGGGCTCTTGTCTAGTGGAGGTAAACAGGCTGTGACATCTCTTTGGGAGAGCTGGACAAGTGGCTTCCAGCGCACGTAGCTCACTGGAGAAATGCTGGGCAGTGGCCGGCTTGGCCAGAGGTCTGGGGATAACTTTCATGTCACAAGTGTATTGTCCTGAAATTTATCTTTGGGGTAGAACGTAGGGTTTTCTTTTCTTTTTTTTTCCTGTTGCAGCGCACCTTTGGATACCATGTGGAGGTAATATTTGGGTTGATGCTGAAGTTACCCTGCATTACAAGAACTAATACTTCCGTCGATGCCGTGGGACAGAGGGCAGTTGTGGGGGGTTGGTGCTGGAGGAGCTGGATTTGCATTTCCAGCTGTGGGAGCGCAAGCCCAGCTGATGGCTTCATGTGCGAGTGGGAGCCCAGCTCTGGAGCACATGGATGCTGCCGGCAGAGCCTTCTGTGCACGTGGCCTACAGGGATGACGGCAGAGAGGGGGTCCCGAAGGAGGTGGGCTGCCAGCTTTGTGCAGCTGCTCTCCCGAGAGCCGGCTCCAGGAATCGGTGTTTGCTTTGGCTTCGTGTTCCAAGCAGAACTGGTAGTAATACAGAGCTCTGAGAGGAAGGAGGGGAGAGAGGGGAGAGCTCTTGGGTGTTTCCAAACACGATTATGTGCCTTGTCCACGTGGAGCCGGAGCTTTCGGGTTGCCCTCCCGTAGGGCTGCAGCTCAGGGTGGTGACTGCGGGACGTGGACCTTGGGGACCATCCCTGAGTAAAAGACTCGTAGGTTGTTTTCATTGACCTGGGGGGAATTTTTCAACCAGAGTTTGAGCCATTTTTTCCCCAAACCGAACTAACTACTTCTTGTGGAGAAAAGTTTAGATTTGAATTTTCTGGTCTTCAGCTGTGAAAATGGTTTCTCCTCCATCCTTCCCCCTTCCCTGTGGTTTCACTTCTTTGTTCCTACTTTCATTCTGTTGTCTCAGTAAAGGAAAAGGGGGAAAATAATTGCAAGAACTGAAAAAGCAAAAATCAAGAAGGTGGAAAGCTGGAAACTATCATGTGGTTTCCTACTGAGAATAAGAACTACTTCATTTGAAGAGCTGGCAGACTTTGGGCCCTGTCCAGAACAGCACGGACCTGTTGCTGCTGCTGTTGTTGCTTAGCTGGGTTCAACACTGAGCAGGGTTAAGTCATCCCTTCGAACAGGGGTGGCTGGAGGTAGTCTTGGAAAAAAAGCTGTTGTGGTAAGTGGGTGTTTCTGCCATCTCAGCTCCCCTGGAGACTCTGGGAGAAAAGCACTCAATGTGAGGAACCCACTGGGATTGGGACCTCCACACCCTCAGCCGTGCTGACGACCTCTCTCCACTCATGATTCGGGGAAGGAGAGTGCAGCTACGCGGGAGCAACATGAGCCCGGGATAGCTCTGGTCCAGGGAGTCTGCACGTTGCAAAAGTCTTGAAACTGGGAACTGAACCCAGTTTGTCACCTCGATTTCCAGTCTCCTGGGTCCTCTGTGGTGGTGTTCCTCCCTTAAAGACACCTTGGACTTGGGCGGTTGCTGATCCCTCCAGCCACTTTTCTTGTTCAGTGCCAGTCTCCAGGAGCCAGAAAGGAGCCGAAACGGTAAGTGAAAAAGGGAAAGCTTTTACTTCTCATTTTTCAATGGTATTTTTATGTCCGGCGCCCTGTATGAGCAAGGAAAACGGTGGCCCATCTGTTTCTAGCACCATTAAAGGCATTTGACTGCATGTGGCCCTCAAAAATAAAATAAAAATAGGACCCTTTGGTCTGAAAATGTCAAACGCTCTTTCATCTTAGATGACCCCCAACCGGGTCCATATCCTCCCAAAGCTGAGAAGCAGGAGTGGGTTCCCACCAGTGTTCATCCTGGCAAAGGCATCTGCCCCCTTCCCCTCCCCATATTTTTTGCAAAAGAAGGAAGTTAAGGCACTTGAGGTTCACGCCGGCTGGTGACCTCTGAGTGCTGCTCCCCTGGATCTCTCCTCCAGCTTCTCTCCTCCGCAGACTTCTTCGGGAGTCCGGAGTGAAGAGGTTAAAGCCTCTTTAACAAGTGTTCAGAGGAGGGGAGTGTGTTTGACATGTTTTAGGACCAAACTGCGAGAGGGCTGCGCCAGCAGGATACAATTAACGACCGGCAAGAGGAGATTGCTGCAATATGGGGTTGATTTCTCCTCATCCTTGTCTTCCTCACCCCTGGAAGCTGTGCGTCCTGCTGGGAGCTCATGTAGGCTTGCAGAGGCTCACCTCCTCTAGGATGGACTGTAAAATACCGGCACGGTGTTACCTCTGCTGGTTTGGCAACAGGGCAACTACGTGAAGAAGGTTTGGGTGTAACTTCAGGCTTTGGAAACTTCTGCTAATTAGAAGAAGAGTTTAAAGGTTGCTCGAGATACCTACGTAAACACATAACCTTTTTGACGTGAAAGCGCTTCTTATTCATCAGACTTGGGGGTAGTGTTGGTCCTGCTGTGCTGGAAAAGGGAAGAAAAGGAGTTTAATTGAGGAGAAAAGGCTCGTTATTTCCTTCATAAGATCTTTGAAGTTTTTTGTACTTTTTTTTTCGCCATTACAGGGGATTTAACATTGATACGAGGTCCTTCGGTGCACGCTGTCTTCAGAGGGAGTGCGGGAGCACAGGGCTGGCGTGCTGCACCGGGTCTCTGCAACTGCGCTGGCTTCTGGGGAGGAACTGGGGCCAGATGTGGCCCCTGCTGGTCCTTCGGGACTTGGCCACATGCAGTGACTTGTAGACAGGCTGCCCTGGCCAGGTGAGGCAGCTCCAGCCTTTCGTGGCAGATGACCTGGGGAGAAGGAGAGGAGGTCCCAGGCATGGCTGTGGTGTGAGAGTGCTTGAGGGAGTGTTCCCAGCATCTCCGTCGGATCTGCAGAGCACGGGGGTCTCTTCCCCAGACCCAGGGCAGGGCCGTTTGGTAGCTCGCTGTTTTCGCGCTGGACGTATTCAGTCCAGCTATTAGCTTGTTGGCTAAGGTGCCAACCATGACATTCCCATGACACCATGCTCTTGCAGAAGAGTGGGGATACTTCTTGTTGTGTTGTCCTCTCTTGCTGCAGTGGAAAACTGTAAACCCGGGGACCCATTTCTGATACTTTTCCTATCCAAAAAAAGCGTTGATCTCTTGGGCGAAATGGCTCCTGGGACCAGTGTTGGCTTGGGGGGCTGTGGGGTGTGAAGGCCCTTGGAACGGGTAGGTAGGCAGCTGTGTTTCTCCAACCTAATTTTTATGCAGGAGGGGCATGTCAGCTGCTTCAAGTACAAGAAAAATCGTTATAATCAGGATCTTTCCCCTAATATTTGGAACAGAACATTTTAAGGGCTCGTGAAGTTCAAAGGAGCGTTGCCTGTTCCTTCGCACAGCCTGAGTGTGCCTTTCCCTGCCGCTGGCTCCCTGCCAGCTCTCAGATGAGTCAAAGCAGCTCTTGGACTATGGGGCTGCTTTCAGCCGCGGACTCGTGCAGGACACACATGTAGTCCAAGTGCCTGTGCTGCTTTTCCCAGGCTGTTGGGCTCCTTACCTCATTCCTTGGTTTGGCCCCAATGGCTTCCTGACCATGGATGGGTCCGGGAAGTGTTACCACAACTGGGGAGGCACAGGCAGCCGCTTCTCCTGCATCCTCGTGTGTTTTGGAAGCAGCCCTTTGAGCCAGGGAAGTGCTTGCTCCTCCTTTGGACACTCAGACCTTGGAAATTTAGGTTCAGCTAAGCCATGGCCACCCACTGTGGCACTGGGTGACTTCTTTAGCCACTCTGTGCTGCTCCTCCCAGCCTGGGGAGCACAGTCCTTCCTCCCCCTCGCCCATGAGCCTGCATTCCCCGTGAGGTTGGGTGGCTCCTCTTCCTCCATGTGGGGTTGGCATGCTGAGGGCTTGGTGGTAAGAATCCCTTGGTGCTACTGGTGGCGTACAAATAAGTGGAAAAACCATTCGGGCTCCCTGGAGATGTGCTCAGGGTAGGGTATTATTATTTTTTTTTTGGCTAACCAGGCCTACACACCAGCTGTTGAGCAATCGTTCGTCCTCTATAAACAAATAAGGAGCAAGTCTGGTGGCCAAATGTTGCAGGCGCGTTGTAATGGTTGTTCGCAAATCCCATTTGCAGTGTGGGGGTGCTGAACGGAGCAGCTGCTGCGTTTGCTTCTCCTCCTCCTGGGTGACATTAGATGGACATGGTGTTGTGGAGTGGGGTGAGGGGGACTGCTGTGGAGCAGGCTGGAGCCCCCGTAGGGTGACACTTACAAAGGCACCCTGTTGGCTGTAGTGTTCTTTAATAGGGAAGGTTTTTGGGGTTGTATCCCATGAGCGGAGGCTGCTTTTTTCTCACTTCACTTCATCATCGTGCAGCTCTATGGCTCCTGGGGTTTCTGCATCTGGCTGGAAGAGGGATGCGGTGAATGGCGACAAAGTGTCCGCATCCCGTCCCAGTCCTCGTGCTGGAGATGGCACAGGGACAGCATGCACTGGGCTGGTCTCCTCCTCCTCTCCTGAGCTTCAGCTCCCGACTCACCTAAAGTGCTTCCCAGGTGAAAAGTAGCCAAAGACTGCACATGGCTTAGCGCTGCTACAAACAATGACTGTATTGCTGGTTCACTCAAAACAACAACGACAAAAAAAGACCTTGAAAATGGAACCTGGGTCTGGTTAAGGATTCCTGGTGTAACACCTGACATCTGGGTTGAGATGGAAAGTCTTTCCCAAGATAACTGTGCTACATATGGTTATGAAAAAGTCCTTAGCCGTTTTCCCCTGACTATTTCCATGATTTTTATTATTTACGGGCATTTTTTCAGCCTGGATAATGGAAAAAAGCTGAGCTGATTTGACTGTTGTAATTTCTAGCCCACTGTGCTGCTTCAGTCCAGGGTACGGACAAGATGCTTTGTGGCTTTGCAGATCTGCGGGAGGTCCAAGATTGGTGGTGGAAATGGTTTCTGCTGGAAGCGTTTTTCACTTGTGAGAACCGCTCCATTACAGCGTTTACAAATGTTTTTCCTTCTCAGTTAAAAAATAAAACAACAAAAAAACCGAGGGGAATAAATGCAAGGGCCCCATGGGCAAGGTTGAGCTCCAGAATTCCATTCCTCAGGAATGGACTGGTGTGCCCCGGTCGCATTTCTCCAGGATCTTGACGCCTTCAGCTGCCGTCGCTGGTCCTCCCCAGGGCGAGAGGGGTTTGCTGTGCGCCTGTGCAGCATTTGCAGCGGTACTTGGTTTGGTGCGTGTGAGAGGATCGATTGGAATCGCAGTCGGGCTGACCTGCGGGTGGGAGCGGTTCCCGGCGGCCGGGGCAGCGGCACGTGAAGGGATTTGGGCTCAAACCGATTGGGGATCCAGAAATCCGGCTTTCAGTCCCCACGCGGTGGCCGGGGTAAATCCCTTAAGCTCTCTAAGTCAGTGTTCTCCGCCTGTCACATTTTCTCCCATTCTTTATCCATTTTCCTTATTTAGGCTGGAAAACCGTCAAGGTAAAAACTGCCTTTTGCTTCCTGTCTTTGCCTCTGCTGCCCGGCAGAGGAGAGCCCGGGCTTCAGCCTGCTCCCGCTGAACGTGCTGCTGGTTGGCAGCTCCCGCAGCAGCAGAGCCTACATGCAGAACTCCCGCTGATCCCATTAGTTTGGGTCCATCAAGCTGTTGCTTCTGCCGGGACGTTGGAGCTCGTTGCACTGTCCTTCCTT
>NW_010425502.1:38504-40713 GCF_000710305.1 Buceros rhinoceros silvestris
CCATCAGGCTGTTGCTTCTGCCGGGACGTTGGATCTCGTTGCACTGTCCTTCCTTGGCACGGCAGCTGAGCTGCCACGTCAAGGACTCGCAGCCTTACCTCTGCACTGAGCTTGGCTGAAAAATGATGGTGTTTTCATGGTGCTTTCTTGCACCTGGCAGTTCCCAAAATCACGTGCAGGACCTGACCCAAAGCTTGCTGGAATAACATATGGCGGCTGAGCCCTTCTTTTGTAGTAGTTCTTGACACAAATCCAGGCTAGAACTCAGAAGAGCTGATAACGAGCTCCTCTCCAGCTCTGGAGGAAAGTGGAAGCAGCGTGTGTCTGCAGGAGGGTTTTTTTATTACAGTTTTTATTACAGTTACTTGGCTCAAAAGCTTAAGTTGGGATGGGACCCAGTGTGCAAGATACACAGGTACCACAGGGATGGTGGGGATGACCTTCTCCTGCCCTGCTCCCAGGACTGTGGGAATCTGCGTAAGTGTCACTAAAATAATTCAAACCCTCCATGTCACTGTCTCCAGCCCCGTTATCTGAAAGACAATAATCTGCTGGTCAGTGGGTTCCTCTCCCTCACCTAATGGGCTGGTCTTTCTCCAGCGCTGTGACACTTGGATGTCACTGAACTTCCTTGTCCCTCTGGGAAGAACAATGTCCCAAGGAGGCAGCCTTGGTCTCCTGGTAGATATTCCTCTCCTGGACTCCAGCGCATATCCCTCATAATAATGCTTTGTGTGAGCCTCCCGCGTGGTGCTGATGAGCAGACCTGTCCCTGGGTAAGCAGCGTTGTAGGTGACGGTGACTGCCGCCGCTCGTGCTCCTAGCTAATTATTCAGCCCCCAGCAACAATCCATTTCAGAGCGATTCCCAGCCAGGACCTTGTGCAGGAACAAGCTGTCTTGCCTGTCAGCTGTAAAAGCCTTGTCTGGTGTTGGGTGTTGGCCTTGAGCGGTGGCTGGTCACCTCCAGAGACCACGTGAAAGTGATTCCACTTTGCAGGCACCTACCAGTACGTGGGGGAAATGGCACTGCTGGTGGTACCAGCACCAAGGGCTTGCTGGAGGAGAGGGTGGTGGCACTTGGGTCCCAACCTTGTTGCTGGGAGTGGAACATCCACCTCTCAGAGGTGTTGGCCTGAGCTCAGGTCTGTCCGCTCAGACATTCCCTTCGAGTCTTGTGGCTTGTGTTGAAACAAGTGATGCAGTCGTGTGTTTACTCTGTCCAACCTCCCCGTCTCCAAACACTCCTCTTACGCAATCCGCGCTCTCCATGTTTCCGCCCCGAGCAGGAGGAGCTCTGCCAAGCCGTGACCTAACTGCACCCAGGCCCTGGCCATGGGGAGGCTGAAGCCTGTCCATGAAGTGGAGCTGGGGCTGTTTAACACTTTCTGTGCTGCTTTTACCCGCCAGGGGTCCCGTGGGGTGGGGCCATGGCGTGGAGCTGCTGGAGATGTGCCGGTGGCTGGCTGCCTGGCTCTGGAACGGTGGGTTGAAGCTGTGATGCTTCATTGTCATTAAGGAGAGTATCACAGTGGCAGTTTATTCAGGGTAGTGCTGTCAATCCTTATATTTAGGCGTTTTTTCGCCTTTAAAAAGTTGCTTTCACAGTTGCTTGGATTCTTGCAAACAAATTAAAAGCCCGGCGTTGTCCTGTTGTTGGTTGTCCCACTTTGGGCAGCCCTTCAGCATGCTGTGATGGGAAGACCCTTAGCCAGGGGCCCATCATTGTTAGGCTGTTACATTTTTTTTTTTTAAAGCTCAACGTGAGGCTTGCATAAGGCTCTTAAAATTAGTGTTACCTTTCAAGCCAAAGGGCCGGAATAAGGTTTACAAGCCATAAAAGCCTCTTATCAAAGTTGATTTCCTCCAACGCACCTTTCATCTTTTATAGTATTTGCTTTTCAAATCCTTGAACTTAAAAGGATTAAACAGGTTAAAAGAAAAAAAGGAGGGGGAAAGAGAAAACAAATAAGAAGGAAGATGGATTGAGTATGGATTATGAGAGGCCCGTATAAAATATGAATTAGGAGGAAAGTCTAAACGAAACATTGCCGTTTTCTGAACTGCTGGAAGTTCAAGTGGCCTGGACGCTTAACTTGAGGGAACCTGTAATTTCTCTGGGTTATTTTTTCACTTTCCAAAATGAATGGAGAAGAGAGCAGCTGGGGGGGGGGCGGCAAGGATAGGGGGGAATTGTCTTATTCTCCTCT
>NW_010425502.1:40789-41754 GCF_000710305.1 Buceros rhinoceros silvestris
GGGGGGCGGCACGGATAGGGGGAATTTGCATTATTCCACTCTTATCTTTACGCTCTTTCTCTCCTGTGGTTGGATGACCATATGCGATCTACCCCAGAGAGCTCTTGTCCTGCGGCAAAATCCTTTCCCAGGCAAGAAACCTCACAGGAAGAAAAAGAAAGATCTCATGGGCCAGCCCCATCTTGGCTGAATTCACACCTAGAACACACTCCGAGATCGGTACTGGGGCTCTGTGCCCTGCTGCTCTCCCCTCACCCGGCTTTGCAGGAGGCTCTTGTCAACCAGACCATCCAAACCTGAGGGGAAAGCTGCTGGCATCTCCCCTTGGCCTCTTCCCCGTGCTGGAGGAGCACCTCAGACCTGCTGCTTCCTCCAGAAGGTTGCAATCAGGGGCTCGGCCGGGCTGGTTCTGGGTCACCGGCCAGGTCAGCCCCCGCTGCCGGACCCGCCCGCGCCGCAGAAAGCTGCTGGCATCTCCCCTTGGCCTCTTCCCCGTGCTGGAGGAGCACCTCAGACCTGCTGCTTCCTCCAGAAGGTTGCAATCAGGGGCTCGGCCGGGCTGGTTCTGGGTCACCGGCCAGGTCAGCCCCGGCTGCCGGCTCTGCCTGCCTCGCTGCAGCGGGGTCCAGGGGCAGGCAAAGCAAACATGCCGGGGAGCTCCAGCCAGCAGTGATGCCTGACCTCCCGGCCCCGAGCATCCGCAGAGGTGGGGGCTTCCTGCGGCCCGCCGGGGTGGTGAACGTTTTGGGGGCTGCCTGCGTGTGGTGAGCGGAGCTCAAAGCCTCTGGAGATGGCTGAACAGAACGATGCCACTTTCAAAGCAGATCCATCTCTTTTCTTTTTTTAGTGTCTTGTGGCTGAAGCGGTCTCTTCTCTGCTGCCCTGCAGGCAGCTTCACTACCAGCCGCAGCATTCACCAGCTGGGCTGGGGACAGTGTCCCCCCGCCTGAGCCCTCATCATTTTA
>NW_010425502.1:41982-47011 GCF_000710305.1 Buceros rhinoceros silvestris
CTGCCCTGCGGGCAGCTTCACTCCCAGCCGCAGCATTCACCAGCTGGGCTGGTGACAGTGTCCCCCCGCCTGAGCTCTCATCATTTTAGGGTGGGTGGGAGTGGGAGAGGATGCAGGGAGGGATGCAGGGGTGTTTGTGCCACCCTTGGCTCCTTCACTGCCGGTTTTTGCCCTGTTCCTTTTCAGGGAAGGGTCACGCAGGAGGAGGTCACACGGGCACGCAGCCCTGCAGGACCCTTAATGAGTACCAGATCCTTTAACCCCCCGCTCATGTGCAGGGTGGCCCGCAGCTCTATTTTTGGCTGAAATCACTCGTTTTGTGACCGGCGCGGCTCTGTGGGGTGGGCCAGCCGGAGATGTGGGGTGTTGGCATCCTCCAGGGATGCGGTCGGGAGACATCCCCCTCCTACTCCCCCTGACCATCCCCATCCTCCTCCCACTGACTCACGCCCGCTCCCTCTGCAGCCACTGCCTCGGGCTCTGTGTTGAGGGAGGGCGGATTCCCAGTGTGAAATCAAAGAGCAGAGCTCGGAGGTCAACAGTTAAACCCTGGGCACCTCAAAAATGTCCCAGACACCTCCCTGGAGACCACAACTGCTGTGAGTCAACCTGCTGCGGCGGGATCCTGAGTCAGGGCTGTGGTCTGAAGGATGGAAAGCTCTGGCATGCTCTGGTAGAGCGAGGTCCCGTCTGCCACACGCTGGAAAGCCTCCTGTGGTGTCTATGCGTGGTGTTTGCAACCCTGTCCTTGGCTGAGCTGGAATTAGTGGGAGGGAGGGAGAAGAATGGCAAAAATAGTAACCAGAAGTGCTTCAAAGCAGATGTTGCCATTCCCCGCAGCCCCTGTTTCCCACAGGTTTTCTCTGACATTTCTCTGTCCAAAGCGTTCTTGTTACTGTTACAGAAAGCGTTGGCAAAGCATGACAAGGGATACGAAAAGACATGGAGACCTTGGTGCCAAAATCCACGTCAGCTGGTGGGAGCAGAGGAGCTGGTGTTCGGGGAGGAAGGCGCTTGCAGGGGGCTGCTTCGAGGAGGGGTTAGACCTGCCAGGGGTGTTAATCTCTGACCTTCCCAGGAGCGTCCCGGATGGTTTCAACACATTCCCATCACCCGACCGCGCTGCCCAGAGCTGCTCAGAACTTGGCCGCTGCTTCAGGTTTTGGTGGCTCTTGTTGGGGGCTTGTTAGATCTGCAGGAAGTGGATGAAAACCCAGCCTGGGATGGCTCCGCTGCCCATCAGCCCCTGCTGCCATATCCGTCTCCCCCAGCCCCGCTGACGGCTGGGGGGCATGGGACGGGGATGGCTCCGCTGCCCATCAGCCCCTGCTGCAATATCGTTCTCCCCCAGCCCCGCTGCGGGCTGGAGGAATGGGCAGCGCTCCACCATGAATTACTGATGCTTTAGGGGCGGCTGTAGAGACAGAGTTTGGGGTTTGCTTTGTCCTGTTTGGTGGGTCTGGAGGAGCCCCTCTGGCCTCTGCCGCTTCGGGGGCTGGTGGTCTCACAGGGATGCACGTATGGGACCTCAGGTGGGCAGCAGAGAGGCTGTTGGTGTGCCCCATGCTGCTGTTCCAGGAGGGACAGCTGCATTCTGCAACGGATGTGCCAAGGAACCTGCCAAACCCGTGCTGGGGGAGGCAGGAGCTGCTGCACACGGTGTGCAAACCCCACTGCCAGCGAATGGGACTGTGCCCATTAGGAAGTTAAATCCCTTCTGAAAATGGGACATTTCTAGAGCCTGCTTATAATTTTACTTTTGTTCTCCGTTTCTGAGCTGATCTTTTGCTCTGCGTGTGGCAAATGCTGTTCTCAGTGGGGTAGGTGTGTGTGGATGTTTTCCTTTGGTTCTGATGAAGGTATTCGCACATCTGCTCCTCCTTATTTATAGCATTTCTGGCCCTGGGGAAAATGCAGCTCCTCTGTCCTTGTGCCTTTTACATGCACCCACAGTTCACATCTGCTGCCCAAGGAACAGGGGAGCTGGCAGCTGAGATGGGAAAGGTTTTGAAGGAGGGTTGGTTTGGCTGAGCCGGACCCAGCATCGAGCCCATCTTCTCCGTCAAGTTGTCCTGGGCCAGCTCACCCGTGTTTCACCCAATCCAGCATCCACCAGTATCCAGCTACAGCAAGCCAGACCGCTGGAGCCAGAAGATGACCCTCGGAGCCATTGACCTGGGAGCAGAAAAAGCTTTTTGAGCCTTTTTGGCTGCCGGAGAGCTGTTAGGGAGAGTGGTGAGGACAGAGCCCATCACAGACACTGCGATGGAGACACTGACTGAGCCCCGTCATCCCATGTGGCTGCTGGGAAAGGATTCTGTGGCTGCTTAGGGTGGGGTTTGTAATTTATTTTAATGAGCTACAAGTATTACACAGAACTGTGAAGCCCATGGTTGGGTGGGTGTAGGGGAGCCCATGGGTGGCTGGGACCCTTTCCTCACGCAGCGGTGGGGCTGCAAAGGGATCCCAGCACCCATCAATTAATTAAAATCTCAAAGCTGTGCGCAGTCCGGTTTGCCCTGGCTAAAACCAGTGTGAGAAACTTCCTCGCAGCATTTCTGCGTCGTCCAGGCTGAAGTGTTGTCATCCGAGGCTGCTTTGCATGACAATGCCTTGGGCTCTAATTATGCACAAGGATGCTAATGGGCACAGAGCGGCTGGATCTCCATGGGAAAACTATCTGTTTGTGAGGGGCGGGGGGAGAGAAGAAAGAGAAAATCCACCCAAACAAAATAAACCATGACAGTTTGGGAAGGGAGGAGGACTGGGGGTGAGGAGAAAGGGATGGGAGGCAGCAGAGGGGTTGAGGAAGGCAAGTATGAAGCTAATAAGGCTCAGTTTTGGCTTTTTAATGGGTCTTTTCTCCATGGAAAGAGACATGCCCATGCAGGGCCTCATGCCTTCTGCTGCCCTCAGCACTTCTGCAGCGCTGATAGCTGCGATGTCCTTGTGCAGAATTGTGTCTTTTTGATTTCTAAGCGTCAGGAAAAGTTGTTGTTGCAGTGCTGTGCAGCTGGACCTCAGGTGGGCGATCAGGGGGAAACTGAGGCTCAGGGGAAACAGAAGAGCTCAGATTTGCCTGGATGCCAGAGGTGTGTGTGGGAAGGCTTGGGGGATCCAGTCTTGCTTTTCTGGTGTTCCCAGTGGCTTGCGCTCTGGCACACACTCGTCCTCCTTGTTCTCTTACTCCAGCATAGCCACAGGGAGCAATTGCTATTTTGCCACTGAAGAAAAGGCAGCTGGAAATGAAGCTGCATTGAGAGGCTGATCTTCCCAAGGACTCTTCTCCAGAGCGCCCTGGTGGCTTTTCCTTCCCTTGTCTGCTCAGAGCAATTTGCAAAGAGTGGGACATGGGAGGAAGAGGCCATCCTGCACCTTGTCCTCCTGCATCTCCTGGCCACTGTTTCCCCTTTTCTCTCCTGCTTCGAGAAGGTTGAGGTGGCTCTGGAACAGGGTGTGTTTGAAACTGGTCACGGATAGAGCTGTCTGAGCTCGGGTTTCCAGGACCAGGAATCGCCAGAGTTGGCAACTGTGAGAATATCAACACATGCAGAGGGGAAGAGTGGGACCTAGAAACCCCAGTGGTTCTGTCGCAGGCTCATGGTAGGCCAAACTGGGACTGGACGCTTTGTATTTGGCATCTTCAGAAAAGCAGATGAAATTCCGGGCACTCTGCAGGAGGTGCCCGATGACCACACACCTGACACCTGCTCCGGGTGGTGAGAAGATATTTGAGGGGCTCGTGGACGGAGGCTGCGGAGCGTGCGGTGGTGCTATTAGCCCTCGTTGAAGTGCTCTCACAGTGAAAATAAAGAGCAGTGAAGAGGCAGGTGCAGCAGTTGAAGGAGCTTAAACCTTCCTCTCTCTGCGGGTGTTGATGGAGTCGGTTGCTTTAACGATACTGGCGTTTAAAACTGGGGATGCGTTTTTAACATCCAGTTTACAGGTATTATTTCTGCGTGGTTTCTTTCTAACCTCCTTGTGTGCCGTGCAAGTCCTGGGTGAGGACAGTCCCCACCCAGCCACCAGCTGCAGCTGCCACCAAAGAAAACACAGCTGGGAACACCTCGGGTGCCTTTCCCCTGGCATGACCCGGGGCTAAGGACCTTCTGCAGGCTGGGGACGGGAACACGTGCTGGGTCTGGAGACTTGCCCCTGCTTTGATGCACAGGTACCCCAGCCTTTTTCAGACACACAGGGCTTGTCTTCTCTGCCTTGCGGTGTGAAGCGTGGTCTCCAAATGCTGTTGAGAGTGATGGTGCTTGTGAGACGTCGGGGAAGGGCTGGAGTGATGGGATGGCCTGGGCGCTGGGGGAGGTAGCTCACCCTCACCCAGCTGAGACCAGTAGGGTCTGCTGGGCTGGGGCTAACTCTGAGCCCTTGAGTCTTCCTCATACCATCATAGGGGTGCTGGGCTGGGAGGAACCACCTGCTCCCTCCCTAACACCCCCTCCTGCTACCTCAGTGCCAGCGCATCATCCCCCCCACCCCCAACTGCCTGCATGCCAGCCCAGAGCTAACGAGCCTGATTGTACCTCACCGGAGGAGAGTCCGTGCCTGCTTTGCTCCAAATCATTGAGGTTTGGGGGAGGGAGGGAGGGAGAGGAGGACGTAAACATCCAGGGTGGAAAAATAATCATCCGTGAACGAAAACCTCTGGGTTTTACCCTGAGAAAAGGGGGATAGACAGACTGACAGACCTGATGACAGACCCAGCTCCAAAGCACCCTGGCCCCACAGTGCGGAGAGATGCCTCATTGTTTGATCTGGCTGTGAGACAGATTAGCAGCCCCAGGTGGAAAGTCATAATCTGCATTTAAATGGGCCGGTTATAAAAGGTGGGGAGCCCAGGAGCCCGCAGCATTATGCTGCGTCTTTAGGACTCCGTAATCTCTCTTTATTTTCTCCGCAGTCTGACCTGGGGGCACAGTTTCTAATTACCAGGTCACCCTGCTAATATTGTCATTTCCAGCCAGTGGGTGTGAAACCATGGCAACGCCACATTTGCTTCCAAGTTTCTAGAGGCATA
>NW_010425502.1:47158-50927 GCF_000710305.1 Buceros rhinoceros silvestris
CTAACTCCTCACTAATGCAATTCACCATCAGGAGTTTGAAAGAATATTTCAGATGGGACCTTTTCGAAGCTTCACCTTGTGCCCGTGGCCAAAGTCAAGGGAGCAGAGTTTCAGGCTGTGAGGCTGTAGGTTCCGCGTAGGCTGGTGGGGATGCTGGAGCTTTCCTAAGTGCCCGTGCTGTTCACCTGAGAAACTCCGCCCTTTCTTAACAGCGTGCTCTTCATTGTTTGAAAAGCTGCAAGTGAGCTGATAAAAGAGGGAGAAGAGGGTGTAAGACACAACTGAGTTACAGGGATGTAACTTGGCTGGTTACATCAACCAGGGATGTCCATGGGTGCCTGGTTAGTGTGGCTCAGTTGGGAGGTGCCTGCTGGGATGGTGGCTCCAGCTCATGGATTTCACCTCCCAGTCTGGCAGCTTGGAAGAAGCCCATGGAGAGTCAGGAGGCAACAGGGCTGGTGTGGTGGGCATGTCCTGTGCTCCGTGGTGTGGTGGCATTGGGTTATCGTCCCCTGTGCATCTCGGGTAGCTTGGGCCTTCAAAACGTACCTCGTCTTCTCCCTCACTTGCATTGCACCTGCTAAACCCATGGGGTGTTGTGCCAAGGTTTTGTCCTCTTGGAGCAGACTATAAAAACTTGACCGGGATGAGTCCAAAGAGCTTCATGCCTTGGGGAGGCTGGTTTCCAGCCTGGCAGCCTGGCGAAAATCTGCCCCAGCATCGGGAGAGCCTCAGGTCAGGTCTGGGCTGACACTCTGCCCCTCCAGCCTTCCTCCCGGCTCTGCACGATCCGTTACTGGGTTTCAGGAGCAGTTTCTAACTCAAAGTGAGTCAGACGTGAACTGGCATCACATTGTAAGGTGATTTTCCGGCTGACAGGAGTAGGTTAATTGTAAACTGTCTACTGAAGCTTTAAAACTCCTGTCCAGCCTTATTATTAGCAGTTTAAAATTTATGGAGTGAGACTTTGCTTGGTGATAGTTGGTTTGTGCCCAGACAACGTGTGTAATTAATCCCCATGTTGGGGGAAGGAAAATCAAATGTAAAGCCGCTCTTTTTTTTTTTTCCCCCTCCTCCTCTTCTGACACCTTTTGGGGTGTTTGGGAGACCTGGGGAGGGCTGCTGCAGAAACACTGTCCTACCCGTGCTAAGCTGGAGGACCACATCCGAGAGGTCACCTCAAGCACCGAGGGTTAAATCCTTTCCAGCAGGGAAAAACTTCACTTTGTATCGATGGAAAATCCAGGCTGGGGACTACAACAGTCCCCTGAAGTGCTGGGAAATGAGCTGGTGGATCTGGGTTCTGCGGGGTGCAGATCCGGAAGGGAGTTTTAAGGAGGGTGATGGAGGTGGTGCCACACCCCGGGGTTGGAGCTGCCCCACTGCAGGGCAGGGGATGGGACCAGGTTGCCACTGTGCCGGTTGCTCACGCCGGTACCTCTGCAGCTCTGGCTCCGGTGGGTGTTTTCTGCACGTGGCCGTCTCAGGATGGCCACACATTATTCAGCCTGTGGGTTTCCTCAAGTCGGAGCTACGACCTTGTTAAAATTTTACTTATTTCCAGGCTGAATAGCTGCATCTGTCTGGCGTGGGCAGCCCTTGGACCCGGTTCCGCCTCTCTGTCGGGCTGAAGAGCTCTGTTATTGCGTCCCTGCTCCCGGAGCGCTGTGGTTACAGCGCTCGTAAGCTGCACAGACCGAGCTCTCAGACTTTCTCCCTGTAAAATGTTTTAGTCGCTGAAAACTGAGAGCAGCTCCCAGGCAGGTAATTAATTAGAAACGTGAATTTGGAGGCTTGTTTCCCTTCTCTGCATATCGTTGCTGTTATTTCTTATTTCAAACGATTTTTATTGAGCCTATTATAAACACGACTCTGTTTTAATGAAGAAATAGCTCCCCTCCCCACCCCAGCTCTACAAACAGCGCCTCTTGAGCTGCTTGCCGCTGACGGTCTCGGTCCCTACGTGCGCGCCTGTGCGCACGCACAGGAGCACGTGCACACGCACACATGCAGAATTAAATGGGAATTTCACAGCCGCAGGGTTGGCTGAGCAGCTCTGATCCAGCTCCCCGCGCGTGGGCCGAGCTCCTGTGGACTTCAAGAGAGTCCTGCCCGCTTTATGAGCCTTCGGAGCGCAGCCCCGAGGAGGGGCTGCTCGTATAACGGCTATTGCATGATTAGTGTTTGTGTTACACCAGCACTTGAGGACCCCAGTTGCGGCTCAGCGCTCCGTTAGAGTAGTCCTTACGCAAACACGTAGTAAAGATGTGGGCTCCGACCCAAGGAGCGAACAATCGAGGGCTTTACAGCCCCCGCGGCACCCTAGCATCAATTATTGACATTACAGGAGAGCTTACGGCATGTCTGTGCCCACGCCAATGTGGGCGGCTGGGGGGTCTGTGGCCTCTTCCTGGGAGCTTCGGGGTCTGCAGAAGGGGGCAGGGGTGACGCTGGGCTTTGCTGCTTGAGTCCTGAACGATGGCCCGTTCCTGCTCCAGAGGGGTCCATTCTGCCATGGAGGTGGCTTTGCCTTCCCCTCCCAGAGGCAGGTTGCTGGGGGAGCAGGAGGGGTCTGTGGGAGCCTTTTCCTCCCCTCCCTTCCCGTCAGCGTGGTCCTGGGTGTGATGGGTGCTCAATAACTCTTCCTCTGGGCACATCCAGCCGTCTGCCCTCGTGCCACTGGAGCTGGTGCTGCAAACCCAAGGCATGCAGGTGCCGGAGCAGCCCTTGCGGGTGGGGGGTGCATCCCCTGGGTGAGGGTGAGCAGCCTGGCTAGGGGATGGTGGAGGGGACAGCAGTGGCGTGGTGCCCTGCAGCATCGCGGGGTGCATCCTCAGCACCCACTTCCCAAGCAATTAGCTGCTCTGATCGCGCCTGCACCCTCATCCCTGGCCACTGCCAATCTGATCGTGGCCAGAGGCTTGTGCTGGAGATGTTTCAGGTGTTTTTTCAGTATCTCTGACTCCTCGGACCCGTTTGTGCCTTGTCTCTAAGTTCTCTTGCCCCACCTTTTCCAGATGGGTTTATCTTTACGGCGTCGAGTCCAGGCATCTTAGTCAAACTTCGCCGGTGTCAGCAGAGACAGGGTGGGCTCGTACTTGTCCCCTCTCCTCAGGCACCTGTTGTGGGGTGGCAGCAATTCCCTGCTGGGGGCTGGGGAGTCCCAGCTGCTGAGGATCTGGGATGCGGGGAGAAACGCAGCTTGCTCTTCTCCCTGTGACATCTAAATCTCCATCTCGATTAACCACCTGACTCCTGGAACCGAGCCCTGAAAAAGGAGAAGAGAAACCTCAGCAAACTTCGGCTGGCTCACAGCAAGCCCAGCTCTGCTGGGACACATCCATGTCCCAGCACTGCAGCTGGGCAGGAGCCATGGCCGATCCCGGATCGCAGTACGCAGCTGGCCGCGAGCTGCCTTCTCCAGGAGAAAGACCCGGCTTTAATACCGTGTCAACAGGACCAGCTGGCCGAGGGAGCGCCCAGGGAAGCTCTGTTTCGGCACTCAGCGCTGCGTGTGGCTGGAGCCGTCTGGGTGAAGAGCTTTGAGACGTTCTCCCCATTTTTAATTTTATTTATTTATTTACTAAACTTGCTCATTATTTTCTGAACTGTTGGAAAAAAGCAAATGCTACGGCACTGCAGAAGGGGGAGCAGCCATGCGCACAGCTCTGCCTGCCACCATCCCAACCCTGTGGCTTTCTGTGGGATCTGTGGGGGTTCCACCAGTGCCCCCCATCCTGCCCTGCCCGACCCGCCGTGCAGCATTGCA
>NW_010425502.1:51054-51790 GCF_000710305.1 Buceros rhinoceros silvestris
AGCAGTGCGGCAGCCCCGGTGCACATCGGTCCCTGCAGCCGCTCTTATCTGCTGTGGCTCAAACCTGCCCTGCAGCATTGTCAGAGTTCCCTTGAATTCATTATTAATTTTCTTTTCCCCACCCCTCCTGCTCCACTTTCTAGCACAAAGTGCCCTGAAGCTTTGCAGCTTTTCCAGCATTTTTATTCCCTCTCAGTGTCCCCCGCACCGAGTGGGACAGAGCCCCAGCAGTGGGTGGGTAGGAAGCTTGGAGCTGCCCGGGGTCCCGTGTCCAGTTTAGCTTTCCTGCGGGGAGGCCAAGAGCGTTAAAGCCCACCTCCTGAGTAAACAGTGCGGAAAGCACAGGTCCAGGGCTGGGTCGTGAGCTTTGCTCTTTGGGTTCCTCGCGAGGAAGATATCCCTGGGGTGCTTCCGGATGGAGGGGAGCGGAGAGAGGGGGGCAAGCACGGCTGTGTCGGGGCAGAAGTGCCACCACAGACCCCAAAGGCAGCTGGGGCTGAGCGGTGGCTCGTGGCAGCTCTCCCTGCTCGGGGCTGTCCCAGCTCTGCTCCACTCCCGCACTCTGGTTCTTGCTGCACCCAGTGCAAACTGGGCGGGGGGATGTAGAGGGTCCCTTCCAGCCCAGACCCTGCAGAGGCTGGCAGGCAAAGGCTGTCCTGGTTTTGGGACATTTTCCAGCTCGTTGCTGGGTAACAGCCCAACCCACCCACACGAGCATCAGAAGGACATTAACTGG
>NW_010425503.1:0-4402 GCF_000710305.1 Buceros rhinoceros silvestris
GGGCTGGTGGTTATGGCCAAGCCAGGGTCTCTCAGGGAAAGGTGGTGGTGTTCGGGCAGCACTCACAGTAGCCGGGAGATGAGGATGGTGGAATAGGGCGAGCCCTGGGAGGAGGGAGGATGCGCTCACTCGCTACGTGGTCCATTGCGCTTAAAGCCCGGTATTCACCGGAGAAGGTGGAAGAAGGAGATGGATGTGAAGATTGGGTGTTGTTGAAGGTTTTATTCAACATCTCCCCAGCAGTGGGCAGGTGGCGGGGCAGGGTCTCTGCAGAAAGACCTCTCAGCTGCAGCATCCCGCAGGAGAGGGCTCCCAGTGAGCGCTGTCCTGGCAGCCAACATCAGTCTCCACCCCACATGTGCCACTGAGGCTCTGCTCTCTCCTTGTGCGTGGAGGAGCAGCTGAGCTGGACGGACAAAAGAAGAGCAAACACGATGGCGAGAGGTCCCCCACATTGAAGCTGGCCATGCACCAGCTTCCTGCCCCACAGCACCCCAGGGTTCCGAGAAAAGCTGATGGGACACAGAACAAAAAGCAAAAGGCAGGGGCAGACTTCAGGGAACTGAGACGTTCCCTGAAAATTGCCCAGAAATCTCCTGCCATTGCAGCGAGCGCTTGGGGAAGGTTTTTCCGAGAAAAGGCAGGGAGATGGGCTGCATGGTGCTGGCTCAGATGCCTGGGGCTCGGGGCAGCGGGACGGGGCTTGGACAGCCTGGAAACACGAGCTGCAGCGTTTCTGCAGATTATGTACTGCCAGGGAGCCGGAATTCCCCAGGAGAGATGGGTGCTGCCACCATGCCCACCGTGCCTCTCGCCCTGCGCACAGCCCGCACCCCTCTCCCTGCAATGCCAAAGCACCAGCGACTGCAGAGCATCCCCTGGGGACAGCCACCAGCCGCTCTGGCTTTCCGAGGAGCAAAAATTCTGTGTTTGTTACTGGAAGGGAGCAAGCCAGTGGTATTTTAGTAGCTGGCCTTCTTCTATTCTCCGAAGAATCATTTATGCCAAATTCCAATTGAATCTCTGTTAATATTTTTTTGTGCTATTTAAGGCAACTATTGAGAAAGACAGATGGAAGTATCAGTCAGATGGATGTTCCTGGCTCCATGTGCGACAGCGCTAAGAAGTCCTGTCCTTTTTCAAATCATTTTAATGTGACTACGTGGTTCCCTCTTGCACATAATTCCTCAGGAGGGTAAATCCTCTGACTCCAGTGGATGAGTCTTACCAGCTGGAATTCAGCAGAAGACAAAGGCTTGGGGCCGGCTCCTGCTCCTGGATGGGGAAAATCCCCCTGGCAGCCACAGAGCCCAGGGAGGGCTGTGGAGGCAGCCACGGCCATCGGTCGCCCTCGCTGGGCTGGCCCCACACACGCTGCCGGTGAGGGGACGCAGTGCAGAGGTTGGCAGTGTCCCTGGGTGGAGGGGAGCAAGCAGGGTGCTCTCCTGGGTGCCCACGAGAAAGGGAAATGCTGGCTGCGTGGCTGTACCCGCACCCCAGCACATGCTGGGGCTGAGAGCCCAGTGTCAGTGCCAGCATCACCTGGTGCGGGTGCCAGCATGGTCTAGCTGGGACTGGGCTGCTGGTGTGTCTCTGTGCCGGAGCTTAGATTTAACTCAGTTTCCTTAAGAGTCTGCAGGTCCTGCTGCTGAAATTGGCCCCTTCACAGCAAACCTGTCCCCCGCGGACCTGCTGGTGGGGGTTTGTACCGTGACCAAAGCCGACTGCTCCTCTGCTCCTGCCTGCTCCAGCCAAAAGGGCAGGGACCTGCTCATGCTTTGGAGCCAGAAGGGAACGGCGGGTCCTGAGGGCTGTCTGCAAGTCAGTCAAACCTCTGCACCAGCCCAGGGGTGGGAAACCCCCTGGTGAACGGCCCTGGGCACGGATAGTTGCAGGTGAGGCTGAACATCACACAGCCAAGCAAAGAAGTGACCAGCACGGGCTCCGCCATCACCATAAATGCAGCCCCAGCCCCATCATCATCATCATCATCAGACTCCGACACATCCCTGGTCCCCAGCTCATCCCGCCCTGTCTGCAGGAACCAGGGCTTTGTGTCTCCCGTGGGGACACGGATCCCTCTTCGCCCTCCCAGCCCTGGGCTCCATCCTCATCCCATTGACATTCAGCTTCTGGTTCCGGTCCCCGTGTCCACCGGGCACTGTCTCCCACCCCCTCCCTCCACACAGCCCAGGGACGTGGCACAGCTGGGGCCAGCCCGGACCACAGGCACCAGCCCCGCAGTGGCTGACAGGGGCTCAGGGCCAGCAGGCCAGTGTCATGGTGACTTAAAAAGGCTTTTCTCAGAACTAATAACAGGAGGGACACAAACTTTAATATTTCTGAGGTGAAAATAGAGTAATAGTTGTATTTAGCCAACATTCAGGGGAATTATTCCCACCTGGCAGCCCCATTCGTGGCTGACGTCAAAGAGCACTGTAAACCACTGGGAATTTTGGAGAACACCATGAAAAAAACAGAGGAGGAGGAAAGGGCAGACCTTGGTGTTACCGAAACCCCAAGGGTCAGGAGTGTCCCCGGATGCTCCCTGGGGTCTGTTTGCCCTTAGGAGAGGAGCTCTCCCGCCGCACAGGAGAGCCAGGGGACGTGGTCTCCACAGGTCACTTCGTCCATTGCAGGCAAAGCCATGGAGAAAAATGTTCCCCTCTCCTTTTTCAGCCTTTTATATCCTGTTTACACCGCTAACAAATTCAATTTTCAGGAACTGGAAGAAGGACAACGTCTGATCTGTTTAAAGCGCTGTTGGGCCTCAAAGCACACAGAGAACGTCCAGCTTTGCCATCATCCCAAAAAGCACTGAACCGCAGGAGCGGGAGGAAAAGGGGGTCAGGATGGGTGAGCGGGGCCGAAGCATTGCCAGGGCGGTGCCAAGGCTGCCCCGACCCTGGCGCTGGCCCCCGAGCGCTGGCCCTGCTGTGGGGTTGGAGGAGGGGTGCAGGGCCACGGTCCCCAGCTGGCCCCCAGTGCCCAATGCTGGGCGCAGAGCTGCTGCGGCAGGCCCTGGCTCATGGAAAAAATTCTTCACTTGGGAACTTGAGCAAAAAAGATTAAATGAAGGAAAAATATATGCCGCGCTGTGGAAGGAGAAATAGTACGTTTCCAAGTAGTCCCAGCCTCCTCCCTGCCTGCACGCACTCCGGGCGCTCTCCGTGCGCCACCTCTCCTCCCCACGGCCTTTCGGGGGTTCATGGCTCCACCCACCCCTGGCTGGCCAGGCAGCTGCCAACAGCGCGCACCCGGCCACCCGTCGTGGTGATGGACTTCCAGCACCTCCTTGCACGGCCCCTCTTGGCAGAGGGTCCCTCCTGCCATGCCCCCGGCTCTGGCCTGGGGATGCCCCGGGATGCAGGCACAGCCCCTCGGGGACAGGGACTAAAGCCATGACACCTCTTTGCAGGAGGAGGGATGCTCCTGCGCTGGGCTGTGCCCAGGGCTCTGCTCTGGTAAGGTTTTCTCAAGGACAGGGCTCCCACGAGGGTTGCAGCGGTGCTGCCCGTGGTGGGGGTTCTCTGGAGTTCCTGGTACGGCCGAGGGCTGGGAGCGGGACCGAGCTGCGGGACCTCAGCTGCTTCCAGTTGTCGGTGTTTGGGGAAAATCTCCTAACACTGTGCTGAAAGAGTGATGTATGACACGTCTTCCTCCGGGTGCAAAATGCCTCCTCCCGTGGGGAAAGGGGATAATTAGAGGTTACGGATGTTTTCAGCACTTCCACAATGCTGGTTGGTTCATTTAAGCCCCCCCTGGAAAACCACACAGTGAACGCTGAGCTCCCAGCAGACACCCATCCCACCTCCCGCCTCTCCCCCGGCCTCTTCCCGCCAGCCCGGCCGGAGTGGGGCCAGCAATGGCTCTGGGAGACAAATCTGCTCCAGCTCCAGCACTCTCAGTTTCGGAGGAGATGTGGGGACATCCGTCTGTCCCCACGTGGGGACAAGCTCCGGCTCATGCAGCTGACGGCAGGGCTGGGTGCGCCCGGGTTTGGGGTGTGCCATCCCAAGAGCATCACATTGAGTTCTGGGCACAACCAAACAACTGGAGACCGCTGAGACCACAAACAAATAGGATTTGACTTGATTCGATTTGGTTCGGTTTTGGTTTTACATATTTCTTTTCCAAAAAAAAAACGATGAGGAGAGGAGAACTCATATTTCCCCTTCATGGGAAAAGAATTCGCAGCGCGCGGTGGGGCGAGCAATACCGGGCGTCCCGTGGCCCCCACCCGGTGTCTCCGATGAGCGAGAGGGGTCGGGAGGTGCCTGGCTGGGGTAAGCCCACACCTGGACAGCTGCAGAGGTGCACGGGATGGGGAGACAGAGCCATGGCAAAGGCTCCAGCTCCCTCAACCGGGATGTTGGGAAGGGGCAGGGCAGTGTGGCGGGCC
>NW_010425503.1:4442-4815 GCF_000710305.1 Buceros rhinoceros silvestris
AAAGAGGCAGCGGCTTCCATCCAGGGCTTCGGGAAGGAATTTCAGAAGTTCTTGGCATGGCCTTTCTTTTCCTAGAACAGATCAAGAGCTGGGCTCTGCTCTGCGCGGTAATCCTCCCCCTTGGCTTTGCCAAGATCTCCAGCGGGGCCAGAGGAGGTGAACAGAGCTGAGCTGAGGAGAACTGAGCTGAGCCGAGCCGAGCCGAGCCAAGCTGAGCTGAGCCAAGCTGAGCCGAGCTGAGCCGAGCTGAGCTGAGCCGAGTTGAGCTGAGGAGGCCTCAGCACTCTGGGGCTGGGGAGAGGGTCTGCATGGGCAGAGGGACACCATGGGCAGAGGGACCAGCCGACTGGGTTTGGCTTCCCGCATCCCTCGC
>NW_010425503.1:4960-5862 GCF_000710305.1 Buceros rhinoceros silvestris
ACCCCCGCATCCCTGCCTCCCCACATCCTACACCCCCGCATCCCTGCCTCCCCACATCCCAGCCCTGTCACCCCACAGCCCTGGAGAGCTGTTCCGGTCCCAGATTATTCAAACACCCTCTGTCGTTCTTCCCAGTTGGACGGTGCTGCTGGTTCTCCGGCAGCATCCTACTGCACGGGACAACTTTGCCATGTGCCACCATGGCATCTTCTTGCTCTTGACTGAAGTTACGCATTCGCTGATTCTTCCTTTTCCTTCTCACTAATGGAGAATTCCTGTCACATCAGGATCCCCCCCAGCCGCCCGCTCGCTCCCACACTGCTGGGGAGCCCCTGTCTGTCCCTCCCCAGAACTTCCTGTCCTGGAGAGGCACGAACCAGCCAGTCCTACTGTCCCCAGCACAGGGGACAGAGCGGCTGCATCCAGACCGAGACCCCTCACCCAGCGACGGGCACGTTGGTCCTGTGGGGGACTGGTGGTGTCCTTGTCCCCGGACCATTGAGCCCAGGGATGCCACTGCCCTGCTTTTGGGTTTCCCACAGCCTCCACCCCGTCCCCAGTGCTGCAAAGCCCCCAGAGCCCCACGGGAACACTGCAAGGGCAGGAGGTTATGTGGCAGGGGACCTGTATCATGGACTTGGATGCAAAAGCCCTCCAGGGAGTGGTGGCAGGCAGCTGGTGCCATCCCGGTCCCCATCTCCATCACCGGAGCAGGGTGTCCTGGGGGGAGCAAGGGTGGCTGCCAGGTGGAGCGGAGCAGCAGCGTCACTGCACGGCCGGTTCCCAATTTGCACCAGCCTGAAACAATGACGATGACAGGGGTAGGAATAAAGATGAAAAATGTGTCTGTGATTTTAACGAGCTGGAGACCCCCAGCGCAGGGGACGGAGGGGCGGGAGGCT
>NW_010425503.1:6021-6409 GCF_000710305.1 Buceros rhinoceros silvestris
GCCATCGCTGCCACGCCGCATGCCCCGGCAGCGAAAGGAGTCCCTAATGCATCCAAGATGTGGAGCCATCGCGGGGCAGCTCGGCTTTCTGCAGCGCGGGGGAATAATCGGGAAGATGATCGCGCGGGACCCGCTAGCAGGGGAGGATGGTTTCTGATAGCCCGGCTTTCATGTCCACAGCCAACAACTGCTCCGGGTTGGCAAGGCTGGCGGGGGGTTGGTGGAACCTTACAGCCTCACGCAAGGGATCCCTGCCCCAATCCAGCACCGGGAGCAATGGAAAGGGAAAGGCTGAGCCTTGTCGTGCTCTGACGCCGGCTTTGCGGAAGCTGGCCATGTGTGTCCCAGCCCTGGTTCCCTGGTGCGGAGCGGGAGCCGGACGGGGATG
>NW_010425503.1:6596-7014 GCF_000710305.1 Buceros rhinoceros silvestris
AGCCATAAAGGGGCGGCAGCGGCTGGTCCCAGCCCAGCCCATGGCTGGTCACCTTCTCGGGCTCCTCTCCTTTCCTCCCTGGGATTTTGTCCTTTTTTTTTATTTAGAATTTTTCATAGCCTTTTAAACACTGTAAAAATTTAATACAAAGGAAATTAAAAAACCCAGAGGAACTATTCTCAAAATAATTTCACAATCTGCACATATCCCTCAGCAAATTTAATTTGTAGGAAATAAAGAACAAAATACGACAATAAAGGGCTTCTGAACAACTCCTAATGTTTTACATATGCAAGCGTGAATGCCGCGCAGGCACCCCGCGGCGGTGGGTGGTGGGGGGACGGGGGCCACAGCTCCGCACCCCCAGCCCGGCCCGGAGACAAGAAGGTTTTGCTGCCCCCAACACCATGTCAAACCC
>NW_010425503.1:7103-7968 GCF_000710305.1 Buceros rhinoceros silvestris
CCACAGCTCCGCACCCCCAGCCCGGCCAGGAGACAAGAAGGTTTTGCTGCCCCAAACACCATGTCAAACCCGGCCCCCAGCATCCTCCTCGTGTCCCAGCATCTCCGGCGGCGATGCCGAGAGTGTCTCCTGCGTTATCCGCCTGGATCGTGCCCAGTTTGCGGCAGATCCCTATCAGTTAATGGGGAAACCTTCGAAGGTCAGAGGCTGCTCCAGGCATGTGGGGTGAGCTGGGGACCTCACAGCAATGCCAGGGCATGGCTTCCCAGAGGCCACCCGGCACCCTGGGCTCTCGGTGACATGGGTACGTGGGTGCTTACTGCAGTCCCCATCCTCGGCACTCCCCTAAGCTCCCCCAGCACTGTCTGACCCCACAGAGGCACCTCCTTCCCCATATGTTCTCTGTTCAGCTTGTGGCCCTGCCTCCCCCCTTCAGTTTTTTCCCTCTTCTTTTAATAATCCTGGCACCTGGAGGAGAACTTTCCCTTTAAACACTCAGCCTCGCTTTTTAGTGACTTTTATTCTTTGTCTTAATTAGCGAACTGGAAAAAATGTCAGATTTTCCCTACCATGGGCAGGCTGCAATGGCAGGAGGTGCTCCCCGGCGCTGCTCCCACGGTCCTCATGCTCTCAGGGAGGGTAAATATCAAAGGCACAGGCTGCAACTCCACCCCACCCCAAGCCCCAGTGGTAAAACCCACCCTGTGATGGGATTTTGCTGCCTCCATCCCCTCCCAGACAATGCTGGGGAGTCTCCAGGCTGCCGGTGCCGGTGCTGCTGGTGGGTTGCTGCTCTCTGGGTGCCCCGATGGCTCTTTCCCAGCTGCATCCGTGATGCTGCGGCACCGGCGGCCCCACACAGGGG
>NW_010425503.1:8097-8574 GCF_000710305.1 Buceros rhinoceros silvestris
GCTTCGGCATCGGCGTCCTCATAGTGAGCACTGGGGCCGGAGCGGGGCACAGACCTGATTTGGGGTGTAGGAGGGGGCTGTGCGTGGTGGGGCCACTGATGTGGGTGCTGCAGTTCAAGATGGAGAGACGTGGTCCTCCCTGTGGTGTCCTGTGCTGTGGGTCACAGGGCAGAGCCACCCTGACCCTTTGCTAGTGGGGAAATAGGGGATATTTGGGGGTTTGCACCCAAACTGCTCTTGCACTGCTGCACCCGCAAGTGGGCACTGCTCTGGGGGCATGGGGGTGCTCCCCCTTGCCCAGACCCCCCTCACTATGGCCCAGCCCACCACAGACAAGCTCCCGCCTCCCCCACCCAGCCCACCACAGACAAGCTCCCGCTTCCCCCTCGCCATCCCCAGCACGTCGTGCCGGTTCCATCGGAAGATATTCGCCACCGGCCCCTCAGAAGAAAGGCGAGCGCTTACCCAACGGCGCTG
>NW_010425503.1:8733-9526 GCF_000710305.1 Buceros rhinoceros silvestris
GGAAAGCCGATACTCCCCGAGCACATTGCCTCATACCATCCGTGCGTGCCTGGGACAGGGAGAAACGCCGGGGAGCTGTAAGAGACATCCAAAAATGAATGTACTGTCTGCAGCAGCGCCGGGGCAGCAGCCCGGGGGAAGCGACCGCTGTGTGGCATGGACGGAACTGCAAAGGAAAAGGGTCTTGTGAGGATAGCAGGAGCTGCACGGCAGGCGCGGACTGTGCCGTCCCTGCGGCTCCGTCGGTTTCCCGCAGCCTCTGAAGTGCTCCAGGACCAGCTCGGGATTGAACTGGTTTTTCCTCCACATGCGATGCCTTCTCCTCCTCCTCACCCCCGTGGAGGGAAGGCGCTCCCAGACCTGGGGTGCTGCCGTGGGGTCCTGGCCTGGGGCACCATCCACTCGCCCCCGCTTTGGATGCTCTCCGCTGCCGACGTGGCTTCGGGCTTCTCCCTGGGGTACCCCGAGGTGGGAGCAGCTTCGCATCCCAGCTCTGCCGCTGGCCCCGGGCAGCGAGCACAGGCAGAGCCGGGGTGGGCAGCGCAGACAGGCAGCTCGTGGGAAGGGTGCTGCCCGTCTGGGTGCTGGGGCGGCCCGGCAGCCGGCTGCTCCCCGCTTTGATGTGGAGTCCCTCTGGCTCTGCGCCATGCAAGCCGGCTGGGGGGGTGTGAAACAAGGGTGATTGATTGCCTTGTTTTGTTCCTCCAAGGCTGTCCCGCATCGTTTGGATTCACATCCGAGGTCCCTTGAGAGCAGGGTGGGGGATGGCAGTGTCCACCCAGGCTGCAGGGAT
>NW_010425503.1:9720-10602 GCF_000710305.1 Buceros rhinoceros silvestris
CGGGTAGGGGCAGCGGGTCAGGGGACTGAGGTTGCTGGTGCCCTCCAGGCCATCAGTTCAGGTGGTTTGAGCTGTCTGTGCCTCGGTTTCCCCATCACCACTGCCCTTTAGGACGGTGCCGGTGTCTCTGGTGATACACATGCCGTGAAACCACCCCCTGATACTCTAAGGCAAATTGGGGGCAGGGATTGTGCTGGTGGGGCGGAGGCTGCGGGTAGGGGCAGCGGGTCAGGGGACTGAGGTTGCTGGTGCCCTCCAGGCCATCAGTTCAGGTGGTTTGAGCTGTCTGTGCCTCGGTTTCCCCATCACCACTGCCCTTTAGGAAGGTGCCGGTGTCTCTGGTGACACACATCCCGTGAAACCACCCCCTGATCCTCTCAGGCACATTGGGCATCCCCTGAGTTAAGGCAGGCAAAGGGAGCGCAGGAGCCCGCCGAGGGTACAGCTCAAGCGCGGTGACCTGTGAAAAATGGACTTTTGCTCCATCCAGTCGATGAGTCATGACTGTGTCTGTGCAGCGCGCTCCCTGCAAGCGAGGTTTCCACCGTGGAGCTAACAGGCTCTTCTGGGAAGCTCTGGGGTTCTGGCCTTCCTAATTATTTTCAAACCCTACTGGCAGCCTCCCTGCCACGGGGATTATGCTGCTCGAAGCGCAGGACTCCAGCATGTTCCCACTCCCGAAAGCACTAACTGACTTTTCGTTTGGCCTCGAGAGCCCCAGCCCCTCCTCCTGCTACTGCAGCGAGCTCGCCCGCTGTGGTTTGAATTCCTTCCCTGGAGAAAAAGCCCCTTTCTCCTGCTTCAGTGTTGTCTTTCCCCGGAATTAAATTTAGGGGAAATGAAGAGGAGGCCCAGTTCTCATGGAGTGACTACCTCCCCTCT
>NW_010425503.1:10762-11190 GCF_000710305.1 Buceros rhinoceros silvestris
CGAGGGGCGAAGCCTGTCCCACCTGATGTCCCTTGGCACGGCGATTTCGGTCACCTTCAGGCGGCTCCTTACGTGCCAGTGAGCCCCGGGTGGTTGAGCGGAGCGTGGGGGAGGCTGCCCTGGTGTGGCAGGCTCTCCCAGCCCTGCAGTGGGGATCCCACCCTTCCCTCTGGCCGTGTGCTGGCAAAGCGCTGCCTGCCCAGTGGTACTATCCTCCAGTGCCCGGCCCTGCTCGCCCTGGGCTTTCCCACCCACGGGAAAGGAGTGACAGCGAGCTGACCCCACGGGAGGGACGATGCTCTCAGACAGCAGCAACCTGCAACACCTGAAGAGCCAGGGATCACCCATGGTCTCTCTGCCTTGTCCCAGCTCGTACCCGGCACACGCAGCACTGTGCAGGGGAGAGCCGGTTGGGCCGGCCACGCCGC
>NW_010425504.1:0-33150 GCF_000710305.1 Buceros rhinoceros silvestris
GAGCCCCTGCCCCGGCGGCTCCAGTCTGTGACTTTGACTGGACGCGGAGATTAACCTGTTGAAAGGCACCACTTGGATTTCTTTCTCTGATGGACAGAGCCCCCCAGTTTCTGAGCAAGCTGGTGTTTCTTATCCACACTAACATTGAGCTTCGTTTCTAAATTACGTGGCTTGGATTTCTAGCCCCTGGGACATGTTTTATCTTTTTCTACTAAGTTAAGGAGATGTTTATTCTACTAAAGATCCGTAATGTCCCACTCAGACAGCAGAGGACTGGTCGAACAGATCACCTGTTACCTTCTCCTGACCAAGTGGGACAGTTTGTGCCACCTTGTTTTCTGACTGCTAAAGTGGTGATGGCCGACTTGTACCAGATAAGATTTTAGGAAAGAAAATTTTTAGGAGTTTTTAGGAAAGACGTATTTTAGTATGGCATAGGTTAGTCCTGTAAACTGTATTGTTGCTGCTGCTGTACAAGCAATGCTAATAATAAAAAAAAAGGTGTATTTAACATAGTCGTAGGTTTAGTTTTCTTTGCTAATTAATGAATCTTTTGGGTTTGAATCCAATTACAACATCATTAGCATGAATAATAGAGCTCCTGAAGACTGCTAAAAGTTACATCGACTTCAAGTCCTGTGTGTGTCTAAAGTGTTGCGTTTCCCGTTCTCTCCCTGAACTACCGCTGGTAATCTTGTGGCTGTACACACAGCAGATCACTAAACGAGCATCAGCTACAGGGGACTATGCTTATATTTCACATATTTCAGGTTAGAAAGAGCAGGCTGAGCCAGACATGGAAATCCATTGGAGGGCAGCATGCTTGATGTTTGGGGATTTGGTTTTTTGGCAGAGCTTTCAAAAAATGAATTGTTTTCCTTTAAGAATAGGCTGTAATTCATCTGCTTCCTGAAATTCAGATTTTCAGCTGAGAGTTTAAATGAGAGGCTTCAAACAGTCCAGCTCAGCAACTGAAGGGCTGATCAGTACTCTGATCTTTGTTCTTTAGGGTGAAAATCTTGGACTGCTTCAGCACAGCTGTCAGTAAAATCCTGAAACAAATCAGAGGATCTTGTTTAGAGACTTTTAAACTTGACAAATAAGGTTTGGGTATTGTGTCAAAATTGCCGTTGTCTTTGAACCATTTTTGAAGCATTTGTATTTTGCAGTCAGACAACAGCTTTAATTTCCCTTTCAGAACTATGCTTTACATAACGTAACAGATCTGTTAAAATTGCCAAATCTGGGATGCTTTGAGCACGCGAGTCAGTGTAATCCATGAAGCCATTCATCATTCACAAATAGTTTGAGGACATTCAGGGGAAAATACATGATACTGTAAAAAAACAAAAACAGTGACTCTATGAAGTCAGTATTCTGCAGAGAAATACCAAATTCCCTAAAAGATCTGAGCTGATTTGAAGCATCAGAAGGTGCAGAAGAATACAGATTACTAAGTATTTACCTTTTTTTTTGTGTGAGTTGCCCTGTTTGCAAGTACCTCCAAGGGTAAGGCATGAAGGATTTATTTCCATGTGTGTCAAATACATTTTAAGACAAAAGAAACAGCATTTGTTTATTCACCTCTCTATCGAGACCTGAAAGCAGAATTCTGTAGAACATCTAGAGCACAGAGACCCTCCAGAGCAGCTTGACTTAAAGCAGCTCTGGCAAAAACTAAGTACTCTTGCTGGCAGTTACTGCTGCAGGAGGAACGTAGTAACTGAAGTGCCTTAAAGTAAATCCCCAGTGCGTTTGCTGTTTTAGAGCTGTACACCTGTTCCATTAAAACTTTGGGCAGGTTGAGAACTGTAATATATTGCCTGTTGGTTGTGGTTAGACAGGTTTACCTGAATAATGTTTTTCTGATCCTAGTAACATTCCTGTCATGCTTTATGCAGAACTTGGTTTATGTCAGAGGCGTGAGGTCTCCGCAACTGCCTTTTTAGGGAGAGCACCTTTCTAGGGGAGGACTTGCCCAATGATGGCACAATGCGTAAATACCGTAAGCCTGCATCTTGAGAAAGGCCCTGTCAGCATTAGAATATACAGGATCTGTTAGGGCATTCTTTCATTTTAAGCATTAAACAATTTTATCAGTTATTCAAGAACCCACTTTTATTTACTGTAACACCTATGTGTCAGATGCTGACCTTAGGAATGTCTTTTCAACTCTAAAAGCTTGATTTAAACAGTATGACAGCTATGCAATCTGATCAGAAGGGCAGATACCAGCTTGAGCATCCTATGCCTCAAACCAATACTACTGGCGAGGCCACTTGAAAGTGTTTGTGGAACTATCCTATCAGAAAAACCAGTCTGTTGTTGGTCTGCTTCAATAAACTTTGGAAGGGCCTCTAAACTGACTTGGCCAGGCAAGACAGAATGCCAACTAAAAGACCTAGCAGGGAGTAATAAGAGGAGAAGGTTTCTGCTCTTCCAGAAGCAGTCTGTTGGGTAGGACTGGTTTTGGAGCTGTCACCTGTGACACGGCCGGTCCTACATCCCCCTCATTTCCAGGCCGTAATCGTGGCTGCCTGTTCAGAGCCAAATCGCCCATCCCTTTTAATCAAAATCATTTGCCTCTGGGTAAAAATGTCTTGAAGTCTGGGAAGCTGCACAAGAAAGGAACAAGAAAGCTCTCCAGCATAAATGGCAGCTTTGATATCAATTTATTTTGTGGTCTTAGATTAAAAAAATCTGGTTTCCACAGTTTCTGGGTACTGGACATGTCTGATGTGTGTCAGATGACGATGAAAATTTGTGCCCCTTTAATGTGATTTGAGAGCACATGCTGCCCAAGATAATATGACTGGAGCTAATGCTTCTTAATTTCTAGTAGTAAATCTGTGTTTTGTTTTTCAAGAAATATAATCCTAATTTATCAGATAAAAATTAATCTTGTTGGTGTTTACCAAGGCAATTACTGTTGACACAACACTTTGTTAGGAGAGCTAACTAATATCAACTAGTTAAGAAAACAGACTCATAATAACCTAATTGTTCTCTTGTGGCAGGTATAACAAAATAAACTACTAAATAAGTAAAAATGGGATAGCAAAAAATCCATTAAAATTATAATTTTAAGTTCAAAAACTTGACAGTTACTGATATTTTAAAACAAACAAAAAATTAAATTAGAGGTGATCTTATAGCTGGGTTCTACCCCTCAGCATCAAAACTCAGTATCACTCTTAAAACAGTGTATTTGAATTAGATCTCACTCTTAATATACGTTTCTTATTAATTAAATTGATATTTATCAGTGTAATATTGACTACAGTTAATTTATTTGATGTCCATGTAGATTTGGCAATTTTTATAAATAGCTACGGGATTTGTGTTATAATTCAGGCCTAATGATCACTAAGGCATTATCCGTATGTTTAACCTACAACAGAAGAAGTCCATGATGTGCTGATGGGGATAGTCAGTGTTGTATGGGAAGAAGTACACTCTCCCAAACCTTACAGTAGATACAAGTTGTGATACTCTTTATGTTTGTTGTCTTCATAATATGCAACTAATGTAGATTGTGGTGTTCGGCACTATCGGTTAGCTCTGTAGCATTAAAGAGTGAAAATCCTGGTGAAGAAGATCACAGAAAGACATGTTTAGAAGAATTTTTCTGCTTTGGTACTAAATTGCCACGCTGACAACTATTAATATTTTTTATAATTTTCAGATCTCTGTATGAAGATTTAAAAATAGACTACAAAGCTGCTGTCAAAATCCAGAGCTGGTTTCGAGGATGCAGAGTCCGAGCCTACCTGAGGTAGTTTCAATCTTGTTTTTTTCTCCAGTTTTTTTAATGGCATTATTGATTTCAATAACATGGGAGCATTTGAAAAAAAAAAAAACAAAATGCCTTTAACCTGCTTTTTAATAGAATTAAATATATGCTGGGCCACTGTAAGAAATAATAGAGGGTTTTATTTTCAGAACCTCGTACGTGATGCTAATAAGTAGTATGGAAATAACCCATCTTCAGCCTAGATACTTGTTCAAAGAAGCACTGGTAGACTGTTTTCCATTGCTGGCTCGAGTGTGTTACCATAGGACGCAGCCATCGTGTGCAACTGTTCATCAGACGTGGCATTTCAGCCCTCCAGTATCAGCTGGAATGTCAGCTGTGCCACCAGCGTCAAAAGACCCTCCAAAGACAGAGGACTGGTTAGTGCCCCTCTGTTTCCAGCATGTAGGTAACAACAGCCTGCTGCAGAAGAAAGTGAAAACCCAAGCGTCTTTGCCAATCTGTTCTGTAGGAAAATGCTCTTCCACACACACATTTGTATTTGTAATGATCAGTGTAAGAAAAATAATGTCATTATAATGGGTGTGTAAGAAGGACTAAATCAGCCAAGTGTAGAAGAGGATTTTCTCTGCAAGTATGTCCAGAGCAATCCTGCTCAGTGTCCTCATTCCAAAGATGGATGTGGTGTCTGACTTAGGAGCACAGGCTCGGTATAGCCAGTTGTCAGCGCTCTGAATTACCCTCTCATTTTGGTCCTTTGAACTCTGGGCTGGAAAAGACTGCCTCTACTGACTGACTCCAGCTGCACTGCAAGGCTTCTAAATTTGGTGTCCATAGTTAGGTGGTACGAATGCTCCCCTATATATTTTTCCTAGGCAGTTCAAAAAGTAATGATTACATTTTTTTCAGCAAAATTGATGTGAGACATAAATTATGGAGCTTTTAGTAGCATAATAAAGTATATGTAATAAGGAAAGGGTAAAGATTTACTTACAATTAGGCTAGTGTAATTTAATGAAAGGGAAAAAGTAGTTAAAAATTCCAGATAGCTGTGGGTTTTGTCAAATATTTAAAATCTGTAAAATGTTGCATGTGACTGAAAAAATCCTGAACTCATCAGATATGTTGCTTAAAGCAATTCATGAAAATACATTGATCTATCGTGAAAATTGCCTTTGTAAGGTTATTTCATTAAACTTCTGTCATGATAACTGAGACAGCATATTGGTAATTTTGCAGTTTCCAAAAGCAAAGTCTGTGTGTATGTATAAATACAGGTATATATTGGTTTATAAGTGGGGATGTGTCAATATGTATATATGCATACATGTATATGTATAAAGTATGTTTGCAGTGTCCATCTGTTCGGGATACGTATGGATGTAAGACACTAAACATTATTTTTAATATTAGGAAAAAATAAAGTTTATTGTAAAGTCTCAAAATAACCATTATTTCATTCATATATTTATTTTAGGTATCTGACCAAAATGGTGGTTTGTATACAGAAGTGGTGGAGAGGTTATCAAAGCAGAAGATACTTCAGAAAAATGGTGGAGGTAGAAAACAGTTTTAAAAATTTTGTTTGATTATTTGTAGAATGTGTTTAAACTAATTCATTCGTCTTGAAATTAAAAAGCCTGAAACTCGATCCTTTGTACACACAAACATGTGCTTAACTTTGCTGTGGTGAAAAGTAGCATTAATTTCAGTAAGCCTGCTCATAACGGTCAAGTTAAGTCAGCGGTTTAGTCTTTGCAGTCTGGAGTATTATTCCCCAAACCAGCAATGAGATCTGCTCATGCAGAAGCCTGCCCGCTAATTGCAGAATTGGAGCTTTCCAAGATGGTTGTTTTTTTTTTTTCTGGCAGGACTTTTAATTCTGAAAATAAAATAAGCCGATGTGTCTACACGTTGCTGTTGTATGTTTTAGTGGTTTAAATTTCTTACTTAATGAACCTTGAAGTATTTGAGGTTTTGCCTTAAGGCACACAGCAGATCACAGTCAATCTAATTCCCTTGATGGACTTGAAGACAGCAAAAGTGTATGTAGCACTCAAGCTAAAACCTCTGTTAACAGGTTTAGGAAATTAAGAAGTAACTAATTTGCCTTTAACATAAAACAATTAAGTTCTTATTGTGTAGTTTACTTCATTAATTTATCAATTTATGTTAATATTTTACAATAGTTTTAAACTTGTTAGTCATCTATTCTCAATTAAGTTTGCTAAATTGTTGTGTTTTGGACAAAACAGACAAATCAAGAAAAAGCAAAAAAAATTAAGCTGTAACAACTCATATATAATATATGCTAAACCCCATACCTCCTACTAAATTGTGTAGCAGGATTTGTAAACCCGAAAGCGTGTCTATTTTTCTCCCAAGCCTATCAGTAATCTAATTAAGGATTTTTATCTCTTCCATTTTACCTGACTTAACTAATAAATTATGAGTCATCCTTTCAGGCTGTGGTTTTCAGTCCATCTTCTAGAACACTAACTTTTGAGTACAGGGTGGATATCTGAGTGGTTCAGTTGGGTTCCGCTTTATGAAACAAGTGGGACTTCAATTGAATATTGTCCCTGAGTTTAGGGAAGGTTTGTTTAATCTAAAAAGGCTTTGGTTGAAGAAGAGACACATGAAAATGTTAAAATTATATGTGTTAAAATTTGTTAATGAAAAGAAAGGATCCATGCAGCCACTGGAAAAAGGGAAGGAAGAAAACAATTTCAGGTAAAACATTGACACATACTGCCAGTAGATGTTGTGGAACTCCCTCTACTGAAGGTTTTGAAAAGCGGTTAGACAAATGCTTATCATGGATGTCTTGGATATGTTTCAGGCACTGTTTTAGGTTAGTCTTAATCTAATCTCATTATGTCCCCTTCAGTTCTACATTTTTTCACAGTTAAAACATTATAGTACAGTGAATTTCACTTCAGAAACAAGATGATTTATGTTTCTCTCTTTTTCAAGATGAGAATAAGAACCATGTCAGTTTTTGGCATCTAATCATTAGGTCTTTAAGAGGTCTTAAGCAGCACAAAGATCCGTCGGTGGCCATTTAAAATATTTTTTAATTTGCCCAAGCTGTAAGGATCTATATTTTGGGCACCCCATGTTCAAATGCTAGTTTCTTTATTTATAGTAAATCAGTTTCGTATTTTAAACAGAATTATGTCATTTTAGAGATTATTTTTATATATAAAGGTTGTAAAAACAGTGGTGCCCAGATAAGATACAAAATGAACTCATCACCACCATGCCTACTGTCCGTTGCACTGTTCTGAGTGGTGCCTGATAGGTGAGATGGCAAGATAATTGTTCCCAGAAAACCATCTTGCAGTGGCATTTGGACTTGGTGCCCAGTGACACGTTTAGAGGCAGTGAGCACAAGCTGAAATACAGAAAATTCCACCCAAAGAAAAGAAAGATTTTTTTTTTATTGTGAGGGTGGTCAAATAATGGAATAGGTTGCCCCAAGAGTGCAAGCTGTGCTTGTGGAGTCTCCATCCTTGGCGACACTCAAAACTCTACTGAATGAGGCCTCGCACAACTTGCTGTAATTGAGCCTGCTTTGAGCAATGGTTTGGAGCTCCAGAGGTCCCTGCCTACCTCAGTTGTTCTGTGCATCTATGAAACTGGAGGTCTTCTACCTCATCTCTTTATTACTTCTTGCTTCTTTTGCCCTCTCTTCTTGAAAAACCTCTGCAGTTACATTTTAAGATAAAGAATCTTTCACATTAGCACAGATTTCCTGTAATGACCAAGCTGAGGTACCTAGCATCATAAAACTCCCTTAGCTTTCCTTTCTTGAAATGTATTTCTGAAAATAAAAGAGACTTAAACCCATAAAGCCTGGTTCATACGCGGTTCTTCAAATAGACAGAACCGACAAGCTCTTGCCAAATCTGAAGTCTGTGGAATCACGCAGGACAAAAAATTCTGCAAATCTACGCTGAATGCATGTATTCTAAATCACAGCATGAATTCACCCAGTTTCTGGATTCCAGTACTTACCCAATATTAGTCAGGGCTCTAGAGAAACAGAATCTCATCAGCAAGCTTACAAACTGTACAGCAATCAGCAGAGAAAACCACCTTTTTTACTCAAATACTTCACTTTGTTCTTGCTTCTGTTTGATTAGAGAGGACAAAACAGGGCAGCTTGATTGGAAGCTAACCTGAAAGCTGTACAAGCAGCAGATAAAGGGCACTTTTTCTCCCTTTAGACCACTATATTCAGTAGGTATGTTTAATATATATATATATAAAGTTCAAGTTGATTCCCTACATTCATCTTTATTCAACCAATGGCTGAATTTGGAATATTTTAAAAAGAAGCTTAAGGCAACTTTTAAGTAAAAGGATCAGTTAATGCTTGTATTGAACTCCTGCTAGTAACTGTTGTAATGACTCCTGATTATGAAACAGAAAGGTACATTTGATGTGATAGTTCCTTAAATATGACCAAAAAAAATTGTTCACTTTAAAATTTGTCCACTGATAATGATTGGATTGGTATCTGCTGCCAGCTAACAAGGCAAAGCATATGCACAAAATACCCATGATTACTTGATAATAAATCATTTTAGTGATTATATTCAAAATTGTGAAATGTGAGTGGTACTGATGCGGAAAATAACAAAGGCTGAGGCTCATCAGATTGGCTGTCCAAATGTGCATCACTGCTAGTATTTCATTTGTTACTTCTCTAGTACCTCTTCCTTTGATTGTTAAAATACATTAAGTTAAAAAAACCCCTATTGATGGTGTTTAAATGTCTAAAGTTATGTGCCTTTCTGTGTTCTACATATAGGTGCTCTGGTATAAAGCTTTGTTTCCTAACACTAATCTCAAGTTAAAATTAAAACCTGTGCTTTTTAATAACTTAGCTACATTGGTTGTACTGGATTCTGAAAATTTCACATGACCTGCAGGAAAGTATGCATTTTAAGACTAGGCAAACACCAGAAAACAAATCAAACTGTACAATACTGCTTATTTTTACAATATCTCTGAAAGTCAAGAAATCACTTTGCTTGTTAAAGCAAAGTGAAGTGTAGCATTTCATTGTCATATGAAGTCACCACGCATGGTGGCCATGTTTTCAGCTTGCATTGGAAGGAGATGCAATTGAAAAAGGTGAATATTTTATGTGATCGATTTTGACATCATCCTGAGTAGTTTAGCTTCAACTCTGTAACCAGTTTTAAGTAGTCCCAAACCAATAGGAGTTAGGCAAATCCCTATTTGCTCTATGAAAAAAAAAAAAAGTGCAAGTACCTGTTCCCAACTTACACCATGTGTTGGTTCCTTCACTCAATCTACTCTCAATCAAATTTCTGGTTCATGTTTTTAACTGCAAAGGAAAGAGTAATACAGCAGTTTATATACAAAAGGCTTCAAGTATATTTTGGAGTCAACTTTACAGTGTCACCTTGGAATTGGCACCCAGAGAAAGAACACAAAGCAATGCAGTGGGCACAGGCTGAAATGCAGGAAATTCCACATATACATTAGAAAGGAGACTTCGGGACAAGAAGGCCCCAGTTCAGGAAAGAATCTTTTGTTTACTAGGAAAGCATATAAATATAGACTTGGGTTGAAGCCCTAAATTATGGCTATGCCTTTGTGAATAGGATGAACACATTCTCCATCACTGGTGATAGTAGAACTGGTGCATATTATTCTAAGACAGGTTAGAAAACAGAGAGTCACAAGAACTTAGGTGATAACACAGGCTTTGGCTTTTGGTGCGAGGATGAGGTCATGAGACAGTTGGATGGGCAGTTCTGCATTTGGTCGACTTGTGGTTTAGAACAACATTAGTTAAAACAAGAAGGTGTAATTTCCTTTTCATAGGGAGTGACCTTGTGAAGTAGTAGTAGGATAAGTCTTGGATTTCTCCAAGTCTTTCAGTTTTGGTCATATAAAGAGCACAATGATGCTAGGTCTCCAGTTTAGATTCTTCAGTGAAATGGGATAGATTCAGACCTAAGTGCTCACGGCCTTCAACTATGAGAAGGATAAACAAAACGATGTGAGATTATTTAGCTTAATCATTGATGGACAGAAATCTGATGATAATTTTTAAGCTTAGGAGTTTCTATTAAAAATGAGGTTGATCCATAAGGTAGTGTGGGAACGCTTACATTCCCTTCCAAAGAAAGAAAAGATGAGCTGCAAAGCCAAATTGTATCATTTTAATCAAACAGTTTAGGAATATTCTTAGATGTGGCGACCATTATTTCGTTCCAATATTAGCTATCTACAGTTAGTATCACTCAGAGAACATTTATGGAGATAAAAGGGGAGATAGAGTCCACTATTTATTCTAATGCATACCTTTGGGGCAGAGATTCCCTCCAATATATATATATGTGTACAAGCGTGTGTGTGTATACACGTAGACATATACATGAAACTTTTTTGAAATTCAGCCGTCCTGCATTTTTCTTTCATATAAGAAATATCTTTTCTATTGTTTCCATTATTAGTGGAGTGGTATGATATTAAAGCGAGCATTTAAAATGCACCTTAATTAAACTGCAGGAATTATGCCTTGCTTAATGTAATGAAGAAAGAGAATTTAAAATGAAGTAGCATCATTGTGTTCATTTGTAAATAACATATTGCAGCCAACTGTTTCTTAATTGCCCAGACTGTTGATAAATAATCCAGTCCTGCTGCTCTCCACAGACAATTTGCTTTGGATCAGACTAGGCAATTCAAATAACACTAATTACAGTGAAACCCTTTTATAGTGAATTCCTGTTTGCCATGGGGGAGAAAATCACTATATCAGGGGAAAGCACTTTTGCCTTTGATTTGTGTCTAAAACATGAGAAACACATAAAAGCTGCATGTTGTGCTAAATAAAGGACATACTCTTGCATTCAAAGTACTTATATTTTACTTTTTATGATACAATTGTGAATTATGTTCATTTTGCATTTGTAATTAGAGGGCGGAACAGATGTGAAAGCTTAGTTTAAAGTGATGTATCCATTAAAATAACCTATGCTGCCAAGTGATTGCTTAGTATAATAGGGAATTTGTTCACTATGAGAGGAATTCTACTTTATTGGAAGGAAACCAGGACTTCAGGAAATGTTTTCTATATCAGGGGATTCACTGTAACATGGTATCATTGTATTTATGATTTTATGATGTTAAAATGAATATTAAATGAAACAAAAATTCCCAAGGATTACTCGAGAGGCAGCTAAGTACATAACATTTAGTACAGATGGTTGGAAGGCACAATTTTGCTCCATCACTGCATCCGTATCCTTGAATGATTTCGACTGAAGACAGCATTTCTTTGAATTTTTCATTAAACCAGACGTCTTGAAATATGAATTCCTTTTATGTTTCTGTGAGTTTTGGCTAAAAGAACCCCAGTGAATAAATCATGCAATACTACGTGTCACCAGCACTTGTGAATATTTCTGCTTTGTTATTCTACTCTCAGTAGAGCACCATTGATTATCAAACTCAGCGGAGAGCATTTTATGATCATATATCTCCATTAGCTCCTAGTTTGACTACCATAGATTTTTCTGGTTAAGACTGCATTATGTATTAGGAAGCCTATCTCTTCAATACAAAGTTTGATTTTATTCTCTCTAAGCCTAGAACTCTTATTATGTATTATGTATAAAGATTCTTATCTTTTATATGTAAAAATAGGAGCACTGTCTTTGTGTAACTGAAATATATGCCATCTTTTTTTTTTTCCTTGATTCACAGACAGCATATTTTATTATGAAGATGAATTTCTACAATGAAATGGCTGTCAGGGTAAATATTTCTTCACTTGTTAAACAAATGAAAAGTCAATTGTGCTCCGAATTTGCTTTTAATAAAATGAGCAAACCAGAATAATATACACTTGATTGATATGCTGATGGCAACAGCGGGAAATAGTACATAGTTAAAAATTAAAGTTACACTCAGTAGTCTGGGTTGTATTTGAAAACTGTAGCTGAATTTAAGGCATCTGCATGTGTCTTCCCCATTTAAACGTTCATCATACGATACTGACAAAAACCCCCCAAACATTCTGTCTTACAAATGTAGACCTATATTTACAGTTCTGACGAACTATAGGGCTTTTCTGGTTTTGGTGGGGATGTGCTTTTTCTTTTGTTAGTACATGGCATTTGAGGTGTTGAATCTCAAAAGAGCTACTCAGAGAGCACAGGACAATTTCATTGCCTAAGTGCGGAGGTGGAACTGCACGGATCTCATGGATGATATTATGAGGGAATTTTGCTAGATAAAGAAGAGTATAAACAATCCTTGAACTTAATAAATATACAGCAAATTAAGTTTTGGGGGAAATGCTATAAAATATATTTAACTAGAAATTTAACCTTTATTTTTCCCCTGAACTTTGGAACTGCGCTTAAACAAATGTGTAAAACAACTATGGGAAGGACATGAGATAATTCTTGGGATGAGGAACTTTTGGAGAGGGCTTTTTGAAGAGGGGCTTTTTACAAGGGCATGGAGTGATAGGGCAAAGGATAATGGCTTTAAAATAAAAGAGGCTAGATTTAGGTCAGATATTAGGAAGGAAGTCTTTACTGTGAGGGGATGAGACACTGGAACAGGTTGCCCAGAGAGGTTGTGGATGCCTCCTCCCTGGAAGTGTTCAAGGCCAGACTGGATGGGGCTTTGAGCAACCTGGACTAGTAGAAGGTGTCCCTGCCCACAGCAGAGGGGTTGGAACTAGATGATTGTCAAGGCCCCCTTCCAACCCAAACCGTTCTATGATTCTGGGAAATCTTTTTATTACACTTAATTCTTGAATTTCGTGAAATAAACCTGCTTTATTTTAGAGGCTTGTATCTTTTTAGGCGAGGCATCTTACCTTTTGAATTCTACCAAATGTAGGAATGTGGTAGGGATGGAGAGTAACCCATTCCTTTACAAGGAACTGTCTGTAAAGTAGGAAGATTCTCAGAATGCGCTGTAATTTTGTGGCCTTTGTGGTTCCAGAATAACTTAGACTCGAGATGTTTTCCCATCAATTTTTTTGACTTAGTGCTGGTGCTCTCGAAGGTACAAAATAGAATTCTATATTTGATGCATGTTAGAGAGCTGAAGGTGTTTAACAGCTGAGGTGTTTAACATTCCTCAGAAACGCACTCTTTGTTGGTTGTTTTTTCCTCAGTTAGCTAGTTTGAAAGTATTCCACAGCAGATAAATGCTGTACACTCAAGCAGCTGAAATCAGTGAGAAAATACAAGATGCAAGTCAGCTCTTAAAAACCGGCTGTGTACTTTTAGAAGGCATCTGAAGACCAAATTTCAGAGGTAATTATGTGTTCTAGTCAAATGGAGTTTTGCATTTGGTCTTTCATTTTTAAAAGAAATTGAATGCGTTGCCATTCATTTGTAATGGAAATATAATGTTGAATCATTAGGTGATCTAAATCTTTGAAGTACAATTTTTCAGTCATGTATTTTTCCTCAATGGAGATTTAAATCAGTAGAAAACAATAGACTGGATCTTTATTTAGTTGAAAGAGTCAGAATCTGACTCTCCTCTATCTAAAACTTGTGCAGCCATATCTGCAAAGCAGATATTAGATGCTACCATTCTGAAACACCAAATTTTTTTTTCTGTCAGCTGTTTTTTGTAGTACCAAGATCCAGGACAATAGTAAATAAGGCCTGTTGAGTTCCTGTATAGAAGATGTGTGTCTAGACTTTAGGTTTCCTAAGGCAACAGCGACTCATATTCATACATCGTGAGCTTGATTTGTGATTAATATACTTAAGTGTTCTGAAAATATAACAATAACTGTGTATGTTTTTCTATTTAGCCACTTAGTTTTGTCTCATGGTATTATTAAAATATATATTTCAGTTTAGAGTCAATGATTAGAACAGCACTTTTGATTTTGGCAGTTGAAGAATCATTGAGGGCGTACACATTCTCACAGTTTCGAAGTCGCTTCGTATCTCTATCATCTCCTTGGATTGCATCTAGTTGTAACCAGATCTATCAGTTGCACATTTTTAAATTTAATCAGAGAACTTGTTTTAATCAATTTCAGTTTTGTGTACTAGGTCGGAACATGATTCTCTCCCTTAAAAGATTTAAGGTTGCTGTAAATTTTCAGCAACAAAAGTAATGCTATGGGGAAAAAAAAAAAAAAGTATTTCCATGAGCAGATGGCTTTTGATATATCAAGGTTTTGCCATTTGTTTTAGTGCTTAAAATAAACATTATTTATAAGACCACTTACATTTTGATGTTACTTAATGAGGAATATGCATCATTGATTTGACTAGCTTAAGAGGTCATTTAGAACTTGCCCGTTAACAAGCTGTAATCTGCTGAGCACACAATGACTTTGTTTAAAATTATCTGTTCAGTGCTGATCAATGACAATAATTGTTTTGTACCAATCACTGTTGAAACTTGCTAATTACTTTGAAGGGCATACACACTTGTCTCTTCTTTTTTCAAGAATTTTTTAAACATTCACCTTGGGAATAAAAAGAAATCCAGTTGTAACACGTTATACTTCCTTATAAAAGCAAACAATTAGAACTTTCACATTGAAAATACGATCATCACCAGAAGCTTTGTGTAAAATGTTCTTTTCCAAAAAGATTAGTCTTCAGTTTTGTGATCTCTGCAGTATTAGGGAAACAGAAATCTAGCATAAAATAATTTGAGACTTAATGCAGTTTTTTCTTATATTTCATTCGGTTGCAATCAGTGAGGTCATTCTGAAGAGAAAGTGGTGTAAATAAAGATAGAACGCGGCATTTAATTGGTACACTGAGCCCATTGGAGATAATTATAGCTTTATACAATTGGAGTCTTTTGTCTTTCAGTTTGAGTTTTGATCCTTTAACCCAGAAATATCCAGTTCTGCATTTATAACGGTGAGGTGAAGACTGTCAGGAAGAGTTTCAAAGGGACCATAATCCTGCATTAATGAGCACACAGCTATATGGGAGCCAAGTTGCTCTTGTTGAGAAATTTTGAAGCCAAACTGAGAAACAAAGCTAAGATCCTTATTCACATGCAGAGGATTTTGCTTAATCCCAGATCTCTGAAGGCATACTCATTCTTTCTCTATCCATTTTTAACCCAATAAGCTTGTGCATGAGAAAGTGGAGTTGCAAAGAGTATGAAATTTACTATCTCCTCATGCAAAGAAGCATGTCTAGTGCTTAACTTTTCTCATTGCCGTGTTCAGCTGCTCACATAACTATTATTTATTCCAATTATAACAAGGTCTAGTGGTCCAAGCCATTTTTATTCAAGAAAACCCCAAACAAACACTACCACATAGGTAAAAGAAAATAACAACATTTGATATTAGTTTTGAATCTTATTTGAGAAGAGAAGAAAGTGCAAGATGATGAACAAAGGGGAAATAGAAGAGTGTACTAACACTAGAAGTTAATATCCTCTTATTCCCGATGACTTTAGTGCACCATTTTATTTCCTTGGGGACACATCACTCAAAGACTTACTGAAACTTTTCTTGTGATACTTATCCTCTTGTTAAACCTCTTGTAAAGAGATAATCACAACTATCACAAGGTGCCATCAGTTGAGACTGAATCTAGTTTTTTCTTTAAAAAAATACTGGTTTGACTTTTGGTACCAAAGACAAAGGATGAAAATATGCAACCCTGCCTTGGTTAGTCTTATAGTCTTATAGTCTGGCAAATTACAGCATTCTTCTCTTTAACGCGCTTAGTGGAGTATCTTCTCACCTTGGAGTTGTTTCTGGATTGTAAAACCTCAATCTTCTTGCTTTTTAGATGTAGATTCTGCCTTTCAGCTGTTATATCTCTTAAGATTTCAAAGCTGTGAAGGTCAAATAGATGGAAGTTGGAGCAGGAACGAAGGTACTGCAGGCTAGAAGTTAGAAATTGGGAGATTAATTTAGAAATATATTGAGAAAAAAATGACTGAAGAATATTTTGGAGAAAGACAAGTTCAAGGATGGAAGAATGTAAAGAAAGATGAATTGGGCATTGAGAACAGAGGAAAATATCATTAATCTATTTTTCAGATGTATTTATGTAGAATTCACTGAACTCTTGTGGGAAAGAAAATGAGGAGAGCAGCCTTCAGCGTGACGGAATGGAGCAAGTTACATCTTCCACCTGTGCATGGCATAGGCATAGATATGGCTAACCAAATAGCAGTACTGATAATTTTGTACCTAATTAGGTACTTACTTCCCCTTCCCACGAACAAGATATCCAGTAAATCTATAATCATTTCAGAAACATCAAGATAAGAATTTTTAAATGTCAGGGAACATTTAAACTGTTTTGTTGAGAAAATTTCTTTGGGAAAGGGGCTAGACTAAGGGATTTTCCTCCCTTCTCTCTTTTTTTTTTTTTCAACTGTTGCTTTATGCATACACCAAAATATGAAACCTTTCTGGTGGAGGATGGTGCCTGATTCTATTCTTAATACAACTTCAGGTCTAGCTACAGATAAAGACTTTTCCTTTTCCAGTTTCAGCTTTTATCCGTTATGCAGGAGACCTAGCATTTTGTGAGAAGATTGTAATTAATGTGCAACAAATAGACATGCATCATCTTACACTGGAGATGAAAGAACTGCATTTTGTAAATGGTGCTTCCAGAAAGCCTGATTCATCGAGTTACTGGGAAGGCTTCTATTCAATTTAGATAATATCCAGAGCACAAAGGTGAGAGTGTAGGAAAACGTATTGGTGAAGTGGTGACTCAGTAGGGAATGCATGTGGTACCTGAGAGAAGACACCGCTTCTGTTGTCTGCTGTTTTACTGTCCTTGCATAGAGCAATGCCACTGGCAGTAGCAGACCCTTCTTTTCATTGTCACACCCCAATATAAACAGCGGCTTAAAACTTGGTATTGTTTTTTTAATGTTGACATTTAATGGTAAATTCATATCACCATTTAACTACAGTATTATACAGTTACTATAGTATCCTACCCTCATTTTGTTCATTAAAACATATTGGTGCTTCTACTTGTTATCACTTCTGAGAAAGCCATGTTATTTGAGAAACACAACAGATATTCGGTATGCATACAAACTTTTGATTGAAATATACTAAGTAAATATTTATTTCCTCTAGATTCAGAAAAGATGGCGAGGCTATTATGTTCGGAAATATATCCATAATTATTATGCACTGAAGAAATACCTGGAAGCTGTTTCTGTGAATAACATGATTGTCAGGTAAAGATAAAAACTCTGCATGGTAAAGTATTAATTTCTTCCTTTTTTATTTGTAAAAAATTGATGGCACTAATAATTAAACTATTTCTTTGAGAATAGGTTCCCTTCCATTATCAAATATATATATATATATATGTATGTATCAATTATCATTCTCTTTATCCTAAGCCTGGGCATGTTACACCACATCCTGTTCTCATTCATGCTGTTACAAATTCAGAGTAATTTCTTTGAATTAATTAGATTTATACCAATTTAATAAAACTGAATTTGGCTCTTCACCTGTGCTCAGAACTTGTAGATTATTATGTCTTAAATACATTTTGTAAAACTAGACTAATTTTTTCCAGTATACACAAGCTAAAAAGAAAATATATTCGTAATTTGTTTTGAAATTTGTTTATTGCCAATGAATGAAAGTGCAGATTTGGATCTAAGTTACGTGCATGAGCCATACTATGAATATTAATTGCGAAAGATACTGGTGTGGATATAGTGAAGCAGATTCTTTCTATAGTTGCAGAAGGCATTAATTCACCTATTAGATTTCTGGCTAGAACTGTTGTTATTCTCTGTTCTTACTCTATTTCTCCTGTCCATCCCTTGTCTTTCCTGTGCTTAAGTTGAAAGCTCTCTAAAACAGAGACAATTATTTTCCTCTAGAACATTTAATGTCTTGATCCATGACCATTTCTTCAGATAACAGTGGAAACAAGCAGACAAAATTCTGGGTGACCACAATACTATTTTTTCATTGTAAGTGAAAGGTGTTGAGCAAAATCCATCCAGTGTTTGCTGTTCAGAAAGCCTGAGGCAAATCTTTGGTTTGTGAAGCATAGAAATATAAGGGAGTCTAGTGAAAATATATTTCTATTTCTGGAAGTCTTATCTAGATCACATGGCAAAGACCGAATTCGGACAGAAGGCTGTTTTGGAAAATGGCATATAAAAGTTATATGAAAAAGAGGAATTAACAAACTCCTTTTGTCACTTCTTATTAATTTATATTATTTTGCCACAATTATAGCTGACGCTACGTCCTTTTTGTCCCATCATTATAACTCGTACATGACATTGTTACATACTGGTAACCACTTACCTCTAATTTCTCATTACTTTTCATTGAAATGTATTCTATACAGAAAGTTAGATCATAACTCAGCAAAATGAGACTTGAAAAATCTGGCATTTCTTCAATGGCACCTTCTTGTTCTGAGATCCTTGAAATGTGTTCTCTTCTTGAAAAGGTAGAATCCTAGGAAGAATACACCAGATCTTGGCAAGTAAATGAAGCCATAACTTTTCTGGTTTAAAATGTATATTACTGGGTGAACTGCAGAGATGCAACCTGCTTCTCTGTTCATAATAGTTCTATCACTCTTCTCCATTCCCTGCCTAAACCTGGAACGTGGCTTATAACTTCTCAGTTATATTGACCTTTGATGTGTGTGAACAAAACAAGGTAGAAAGTGGTGTGGCTGCTATACCGAACACAGCTTGATTGGAACTTTGTATTTGATTTCCCCATACCCACAATAGCTCTTTTCTGGGGTATAGAACTTTGGAGGTGTCCTGGTTTCAGCTACATAGGTCTTTTCAACCATGACGGGAGGAATACAAAGATACTTTTGTCTTTCAGGACTTTGACATATTCGTCAAATTCCCTAGGTTTCAGGTCATTAAAAATCATAAAAGCTACGCATTGTGCAGGTATTTTAATCAGGAAATACTTTTGTGTTGTTTTTCTTTAACAGGTAAGGTAAGGTGAGAAGTATGACTTCAGGTGCATCAAAATGCATGAAAGTTGGTCTGTGTGAGCTCTTACCTGGCAACTGATTTATTGATATTCGGCTAATTTAAGTTCTGCCTTCTGGATTTCACAGAAATATGTGTCTTCCAGGTTAAAAAAAAAATAAATCCCTTTTTTGCATTAAAAAGAAGTTAAGAATGAATTTTTCAGTTAATTTGGTCAAATGGATCATATCATTTCTGTTTTAAAAATGCATCAGTTCTGAAGTACAATCAAGAATCCCTGCAGTAATCTCTTTGCTGGAGTATATTTGAAAACTGTTATGTATATTATCTTCAACACTCTTCTTATGAAATCTAACAGATGTTTGGTGAAGATCAGGTGTAGGCCCTCAGCCAAACAGATTTTTCCTGTCATTGGGCTAAATTGCTGCCAACTACTTTGGCCCCAGGGTGGCCCACTCCGTTTCTTACGAAGAATACTGAACAAGGTGGAGGAGAGATTCTCTGCGTATTTTCATCTGCCATCATCACATCAAATGTGGAAGAGTACGACCTCATTGTTCACAAACATTTTTGCCTATATAAAATTATTGCATCTATTCATTGTAAAAAACCACCAGGAATTGCCTAAAATTGAAGGTGTCCATTTATGAACTGGCTGGGTTTTATTCCAGCATCAGCATTATGGAAATGTGCATGTTGGTGGACAGAGCCACTGTTATATTTGTGCGCTCAGATTAGGCTGGCTTTGAGTGTTTCACATCTCTAGAACATCACAAAACAACACAATATACGAAGTAATGCCTTTTTTCTTATTTGTCCTATAGCTGTATTCATCAGAATGTAAGCATTAGTGCAGTGGCAGTGCTAGTAAAGAACCAAATTTCTCCACAAATAGCAATAGAACCACAATAAAACAGAGACTGATTTAATGCCCCCTGCTCAAAACCCCCAACAAAACCCCAACAAAATACACAGAAGTTTAGAATTTCAGAAATCTGTTTAAACTGCATTCTTTCTGGAATTATGATGTAATTCTAAACTGAATGACAATGTATGGTTCTCAGTCTAATCTAGAATAATGGTGACAGATTTTTATTTATCAGAGACTACCTGAAATCCCATTGAAAGTCCTTCTGAGATATGTTTTTACCTCTTGGTCTCCAGAATCAGAAGTTGTGTTTAATTTTCTCCTCTTTCATTAAGGAGGAGCCTGTATCGAATTACCACTCGCTTCTAAGAGAAACTTCAGAGAAATTTGCCATGAAAGTTTGGACATTCTTTTAGTTTCTTATAAGAGTATCTTACAAGAGTTATTGAACGAAGTTTCTTTCTTTCTCTCTCCTCCTTCACCTCGTTTTTTTTTTTAAATATGAGACACTTCCCTTACTAATGGGTTTTGTCAACCAGTAGACGCATCTTTACCATTCAGCTTTAATACAAGCCGTCCTTATTTAATAGCTGCCCTCATTTAGTAGCCAGACCTTTATCATTTGTCTTTACTGTGAAAACCCCAGGAGAAAGTAAACTTAATAGAAGCTGCCCCAGTTTAAAGCCATAGAGGGATGTAATCAAGTTTAACAGAAATTGATTTAACAGAAATTGACCTAAAATATAATTAAATAATAATAGTCATATTATGTGTGAGTTTCCACTCACCTAACAGACTGCTTATCCTAACTTAAGGCACTGTTTTTGTATGAACTGAAGACAACTGTCGGCTTTAGCTCCCAGAGTTGCTGAAGAGTCTGTGGGTTTTCCTCCATCATTCCCATTACTTCCCACTGCTACAGAGCCAATAGGTGTGACGGCTGCTGGTGTCCCCAGTAGAGTCCTGAGTAGTTAATTTAAAAAGTGATTCAAAAAATCACTTGACAGCTGACAAAAGAACAAATTTGAACCCTGTGCTCTGTCTATATAAGCACATACTGAGATTTTTCTTGACATTTATACAGTTTAGCCTCAGTGTACTGGTGAAATGGATTCATTAGTCCTGAATTCTGTTTTTCCTACAAGATTTAGGAAGTTCTAAACCAAGCAAAGAAACCTGTTCCTAAATATTTGTTTTACAAAATTTTGCTATTTGGATTTTAGTAATAAGTTTATCTATAGCATCCATTTGTGTTTAAATAAATACCGAAGCATACATTATTCTATCTGAATATGGGTTAGTTCGGCAGTTGCATATATAAATGCATGCATTAAAATAAATTCCATTACTTCTCAGGGAAGGTAGTGTATTTCATTTTAAGGGGAAATACCTTGGTTTGAAACATTCTGAAAGCTGCATTTAACATCTCTGAGAGCTGGCAAAATAGTTGCAAGGGGAAATATGCCAAAAGCAATTAACATAGGCTATAACTCCATATGATGCATTAGAATTTTGTTTTATGTGAAATGGTTTCCAATCCATGATAAGCAAATGGACATAACTTCACATAAATTAGCATGCTGGTGCCATTATATCAGAAGAATTTATGGATGATGTCAGTTGCCCAACTGTGTGATTAACTTGCAGTTCTTTGACTAAGGTTATCTACACACTGGCCTTTAAACTACAGTGAAGCAACTTTGCTATATGTCAGGTGTGCAACTAGAGATAAGATTTTGGGATGTAGCGCTCCGTTTGCTGATGAATGACACTGTTTAAATTTTTCCCTAGGCACAGAACTCAGTAAGATAGCAGTATCAGAAAACTAACAAAGCAGCGGCAAAGTGCTGGATTTGGGGTTCTTGTGTAATCAAGGCAGGTAGTTCAGCTTTCCTGGCTGTTGGATGAACACTAACTTAAAGGGAGCAAACTAAGACTTGAGCCTAGCTTTAGCGAGCATCATAGTGCACGTAACCGCTGTTATGATTGCACCTTGTGAATTTCACACCCTTAAAGGATTGACACCAGATTCTTCTTTCCATTGTTGTTGAGTGTAGTAGTGAAAAAGCCACGAGAGTGGCCCGGAAGAATGTGATTCTCATCCAAGTTTGACCAGCTGTTCTATTAGCAAATTTGGTACCACAGTCATCATTAAAGCTTTTTGGTCTTCAAGAAATGTCAGGGAAATAGATAATGCAAAGTGATAAAAATCACTTCCCTGGCAATATGTCTATTCACAAATCCTTTTTGCAGTCTAATTGTTCATAATCTTAATGAACAGTGGAGTACTGTTACATGTTGCTGGTGACCTAATCCAATGTTTAGCTTTTCTGCAAATATGCCTGAGCAAGTAGTAATGAAAAAAGTAAGAGTATCTAGCTTATTCTTGATTGCTAGAGCATTATTGAGGTCTATTTACTTTTAACACGACAAATACTTTGCTTCCTAAAACTTTTCCATGAAGTAGGCTTGAAAGAAATGGTCTGTTGTCATAGTAATATGAGGAGAACTTGCTCAGCCTCCATCTGTCTGTTCCTTTCAGATAAAGATAAGGCTAGGTGCTGGCCATTTCCTCAAGTGTCAAAGTGTTTTGAAGAATGTATATATTGTCTTATAATTCAATTAAAATGTTCCTCCTCATTGACTGCAGAAGCAATTGATTCTGTAGTCTATTTTCAATTAGTGCCAAAGCCTTTCAGACAGCTTCTTGGAATTCTTGCAACAATAAAAAACTCATTTTTGTAATGTTGTCTTTCACTTGATGTTTAATTAACTCATTTATCTTCAACCCATCTTCCTTTCCTTGTCTTCAAAACTATCTAGAGGAAATACATTATGCTTTTTTAAATTATTTACCTGTAATTAGAATTTTCTGAATGTAAACTTAGCCTGTCAGCTTCCTTTGGGAGCCATGGAAACAGAGACAAATCCCAGATAGGCTTTATTTTATTTAAATACCAATTTGGAGTGGTAGGGCACATAATCTGAGACATCTGTCCGTTTTCCAGAGGATTTTAGGTATAACTGCTAGATTTTGTAAGAAACTTAGAACTCTAATCCACTGAGGATCCCAGAGAACTTCTATAGCTACAAACCTGATGTTGTTAGGATGAGTAAGATATTAAAAAGGTGATGTTTGATTCTCCTTTGAAATTTGACCTAGTTTCCATCGAACAATATTAAGATCTTTATAGTAACTTTAGTGGTAGTTAGACCAGAGAGAATCTTTAAAGTTATGCATTTTAAAGAGACTCACATCTGGTTAAAACATTCTCCACAGTCATGTATTTTGTGATGGCTGCTCCTTCTTAAACCTGTCGTCTGTAACTCCAGCTTTCTTCACAGATCCCAAGCTTAAAAAGCCTCTTTGACAAGTCAGTCCATTTTTAGGTCTTCTCTTTCTGTACCTTTATACATATTAACATGGTTTCATTTACATCTATGCTTTTATACAGCATGTATGCTTATGTACCTATAGGCTTTTAATAATGCATTTTGTGAAACAAGACCTTTTAGATGGACTTTTTGTCTTTTTAGTTTGATCATGAGATTGAGATGAACTGTCTAAAGCTATAGAGCAGGCAATACCCTGTTTTAACTGAATAGGAAATTGCTGAGGTTAAAGTAGGAACTGTTGTGATTACCAATGCAGGTTCAGCTAGACCTATCTCATGTGCCTTAATCAATTCATGTCTCTCTTAAGTGGTGAAAGCAATCTTACCATGTTTTTAGATAGTTTTGTGTAATATAGATCAAGTTTTGCGGATAAAGATGAATATCATAAGTAGCTGGTTAGATTGCGGTCTTTAAAAATATGAAGGCTGTATTTTCTCATGTATTTTTGTATAGCACTAACCACACCTTTAGGAGTGACAGATTAAACATTAAGCTTTGTTTCACTTGCATCCAGAGGAAAAATTTTAATTGGAGTGTGTAGAAAGAAATTTGAGATCCTTACATTCCCTGAGTGTTCCAAACAGTCAGTGGTGTTGCTGATTACTTTTGGTGAAGGTGGAATAAGACAGGTATGACAACTCAGTATTGTAGAATAACAATAGCTTTATACCTGTGAGCTTTGAAGGGACTGTAGTGTCTGGATAGATTTTTTTATTTTCAAAAAGGTCTGTTAGAATTACTGACAGCTCATAAAACATTTTCTGTGGACAGACTGACTAATCTTAGCATTTTATATCGTCTCATGTAGACAGACTTCATAGCCTTTTGTTTTGTCTGAAGTAGGATCTTCACTGTAAAATAAGCAGAAAAGGGGAAGAGGTACGGTTTCATTAAGCTCTAACATATCGTTGACTGTCAGGTAGGTCTTGTTATGCTGTCCATCCTCATTTAACTATCCCACAAGATCTCTTAATGAAGTTAAGCCCCAAGTTCACTCCAGTAATTCTGTGGCAAGAGTTTGTGCAATGTAACAATTCATCACTTGTCAGGAAGGCACTTTTAGTTTATACATTTAATAAGGGCATCCTCTAGCTTGGTTAATTAGAAGTGAACAGTTTGCATATTTACTAAATGCAGAGTGTCATTGCCACCACGGCCTATTGCCTACATGAATTATTTCTCTATCTGCAATAAACAGCTGGGTAATTATTACTGCCATAATCAGATAAATTCCCTCTGTAAGGCTTTTCTTACATGGCAATTCTTTGAACTCATCCAAAGCTGAACAAAATTTATGAACTCCAGCAGCTAGGCCCTTTTTTCATAGTGTGGTGTCCCTGTTCCCTATTTCAAGGACATGTGGAGTATCATAAATATTGTGTAAATTAGGAGGATAAATATGATTACCTAAAGATTACATATTAATAAACTTGATTTCCAAAATATAATTTTCAGGTTGTAACTGATTAAATTATAGCAGTTCTGATTTTATCTAATTGTAGAGACATGACAGGCCGTCTATATACAGACTGTACTAGGTTATCAGGGAAGAGCTCTACCAATTGAGGACTAAAGACTCATGAAAAAGTATATAAATATTTTTCATGTGCCTTTTGGAGAGCTAGTCATTTCAGCTGTTTAGGTCATTAGAAGCATGACAAATTTTATGTGCCATTTACTCAACTCACTTAAAAGCAGTTCTTTTGTCATTAAAACAAGGTGATGGTTCTTTTTGGTGTGCAATTTTCAGTTTCATAATGAAGCATAAAATTTAAGTGCAAGAATTTATGTGTTGCATTAGAAAAGTAGATACTTGTTTTATTTGTAGAAGCAATTTGTATACAAATTATTTTGTAACTAAGCTAGCTTTATGCTATCCAAATATTCCAGAGTATCTGTGAGTGTATCTGCAGATATATCAGTGAGTGTAGCTTTTCCAGAATGTGCTGGAAAGCAGCTTTTATTTGAGTCCTCCAAAGAAACAAAAGAAAATCAAAAGTTGTGTCAATTTTTTTCAAATTAATGCAACAGTCCATTTGATTTACACCACGAGATTTTTTATCATAGTGTAAGATAGTGTCTGAGTGCAACAAGAAAATTGCCATTAGCTGCTCATGTACTTCATAACTCCTTATTAAATAAGTAGCATACCTCACAATTTAATAAAATGCTCAGAGAGAGCAGAGATATTAAGGAAGACCAAACTAACTGATGTGTACACTGGCACTGTCTTACCCAGTGGAGGGCTTTTCAGGCTAGACTGACTTTTTTATTTCCCGTTTATGTGGGAGAAATGGAGACTTCAGCGGAGAAGACTTTTAAAAAGAACGACACCACGTTGTGTTTTGTTATGGGAGGTGTGCTATCTATGCATTGCATTTTTTCAAGTTCGTGATCTGCTTTTCGATTGACGGTGTGAAGGCTTACTGGTCTTTCTTTGATATTTCAAATTTTTTTTGTGGTGGAAAACGATGGTTCTTCCCTTTATATTGGTATATCCTATAATGTTCCATGAAGTATCATAGAATTTCATGAGATGCAAAGCAGTATAAACCAGTCCCAAATGATAAAAAGGATTAAAAAAAAAAAGAATTAATAGTCTCAATTTTTTAAAAATTTTCTAGACCTAACTGTTATCTAAGAAGAGTTAGTTCTCTTAAGTACTCACTCAGAGAAGAAAACGGAAAAACAAATTGTCTTCTATTTTTACAGTCTAGAACAGTAACGAGGAATAACAAAAAAAAAGCAGATTTTTTGGTTGTTTTTGTTCTAATGATGCTTAAAATAATATTATTCTGAATGAGATGGTCTAGTCTGACTTCAGATCTATCACCAGCATCATATCTATCAATAACAAATTTGTAACAATATCTATAAAAAGACCATTAAGCTTTGGCTGAACAATCTAGTCTTGATTTAAGAACATCAAAAAATAGAAAATACTCTTTTTATTCTACTCCAGGAATTAAATTGGTGTTCAAATTATGTCCCATATTTCCCCATTGAAATAGTTTCATTTTATCTTTGAACCATTGCTTTTTGTTATATCCTTCTCTACTAGACTGAAAACTCCTTTAATACATTAATCTAGCTACCTTTGAGTCTTTGTGCTAAACACAAACGATGGAGGTCATTGAAAGATGTTGTCCCTCTGCTTAAAACAATTTTTGTGGTCATTTTGGATAAACTTTCAAAATTCCTTTTAAATAATATCAGCATCAGAACCCAGCACAGTTATAGTGCATGAGAATTTTTTAAAAACAGTATTCTTTTCTTTCTGATGTATTGTCAGCTTATGCATGGATTTATATAACTTTTCATCACAGTATCACAAAAGAGCTTCTTCATCTCTGTGAATCCTACCCAGAATACCCCCTTTAAAAGCCACAGTTCCTCATACTGTGAGCATGATTCTTTTTAAGCTGTGCGAAACTTTTACTTATTATTATCCCCCTTTGAAATTCTTCGGACTCTTCACCTTGTAGGGATAATTACATGAATCCATTAAGTTGTTTATCCTTGACAGTGAAGCTAAATCCCAGTGTTTTACCTTGAACTTCATAGTTCCTACTGCCTTCAAACTGAATCAACAGGACAAAGTATTTCAAGAAAGCAATATTTTCCACCTCTTTTCTTGTCCAACTGACTAGCTGATTGCAAAATGTTTGTAGCTTTACCTAACAAACTGATTTGACCTTCTAGCTTGCATGACACCCACAATGATGTAGCACTCATTAGCCTACTTGCATGTGGTGGTGGGAGGCCTCACCACATCTACCATTGTGCTTGTCTACTGAAGAAGGGATCTAGTACTCAGATCAGGAAATTATGTGCTTAGTTACAGAAAATAAAATATAAATGTTGGATATACTCTTTAGGCATGAATAAATCTCAAATGCCTAAATCTGTAATTAAATGTAGTCTGGTTTATATGGTAGAATCAAAATTTTGGAGACTAGACTTTAATTCTGAGTGTAATTTCTTGCATGCCTATTTTCTTTGGTGTTGATTACGTCAAAGTTTTCAAGACAGTAAGAGGTAAGACTTCCCAGAGCTTCTGAAATTGAGATCTGGTTGATCATTTCAATTTGGCAATTAGCCACTGCTGTGAAATCACATACTTAAAAGTAGCACTGCAGTATTTGAAAATGCGTCAGATCTCTCCCAAAATAATTGCATTTGCAATATAAAAATATACTCATTTGCTGTGTCTTTACTAATGCTTTATGCTTCATTAAAAATGGCAACATAGATGCTCAAGTGGTGATACTGTTCCATGAATATGGAATTTGGGAAAACCATCAGGTACCGTGAACATCACTATGAAGTTGTGAGATTTGGCATTATTGCTCTGCTAGATGTAATGGGTCAATAAATAAAAGCCTTGCCATTGTAAAACCTGTTTAATGTGAACAAAGAGTACCATTTTATTTGCAAACATAAGCAGATATTTGTATGAAAGTAAGTGAAAAATATGAGTTAGGGAGTAGACCTCAGACAAGTTGTTTCATAATACCCTGAGAAGGAAAATCAACCTAGCTGATGACCTTTAGAAGTTGTAACGTCATGTTTGCTTTTTAAATCACACAATGTTGAATATTGTAAATGTTGCCAAGTACCATATATTAAAGCAAAAGGAATATAGATATGTCTACATTGTCCTGCACTGCAGCAGAGAGATAACAGTTAGCTTAAATGAGTTCATTCTAGTCCTGGGAACAGCTTAACTGTAGCAAAGCATAGCAGAGTGCTTTCCTCTCGTCATTACTGCGCAGATGGTAGCGTACAGAGTCCTCTGGGAATCGTACTGCCAAAAGATAACAGATACTTTCTCATGACATTCACTAGAAAACTTTCAACAGTATTCGACTGTGGTTAGACATCCTCTTTTCTGTGTTGCTGGAAAAATTAAGAACGTGACTGCTCTCTTAGCAGCTTGGCTCTGACACTGTGCTGAGAATGACCACTGCTGCTGACCTGCTATCAGAATAATTTGTGTTAGGGCTCTGTTAACCATTCTGGGCCAGATCAGCTTTGTTACACCCAAATACTACTTCAACTGTCTAAGCTAATCAATCAGGCTGATTTTCCATGATGGTTCATGGGAAACAGACCCAGTGATAATATTTTTCCTGTTAAGGTTGCTGTGGTTAGGCATCCTCTTTTCTGTGTTGCTGGAAAAATTAAGAACGTGACTGCTCTCTTAGCAGCTTGGCTCTGACACTGTGCTGAGAATGACCACTGCTGCTGACCTGCTATCAGAATAATTTGTGTTAGGGCTCTGTTAACCATTCTGGGCCAGATCAGCTTTGTTACACCCAAATACTACTTCAACTGTCTAAGCTAATCAATCAGGCTGATTTTCCATGATGGTTCATGGGAAACAGACCCAGTGATAATATTTTTCCTGTTAAGGTTAGCTTTATGAGTATAGACCTGAGTAAATTAGTATATAACCTGAGTAAACAGGGTTGAACTAGGATACTTGGATCCAATTCTTCACCCAACAAAAGCTTCAGTGTTGTAGTTACTCTTATACCACATTCATAGTGGGTGAGGTTTACAGTTTAATTAAAGTAGTTAAACTAACAAAACATCACCATTTAAATCAGACCTTTTAAAAACATATTTAAAACTTCATAGCATTCTGTGCTGCCAAGGAGTATGAAGTAAATTCAGCTTAAGGTTTTATACACACAAGTGAAAATTATTTGGGCTGGAAGTTTGCACGTTTACAGAAAATGGGATAATTTGAAAAGATTATATATTACCAAAAAAGCAGCTTTTAAATAGGCATGAGGAAAAATTCTGTATGAGTTGTTATTGAAAGCTTAATTAGAAGATTCTGTATAATGGATTAGGGAAGAGATTCCCTTTTTAGTTATAAACTGGCTCTGCAATCAGCGTTTCAAAAAGCTGTTGCACTCTCTTGAGTAACTGTGCAGCAGTGGCAACTGGAAGGCTAAGAAGGATACATCAGTCTGTTCTTTCCTATCGCCTGGTACACGCTGTGTCCTGATCTCCTGATCTGCACAAGGTATTCATTCACTGTGTGCCCTTCACCGCTGTGTTCACCACGTTTCCTACGTGGTATATTGATCACATTGTGGACCTTGACAGCTGAACTGGTATGGCACTTAATTCCGTTGGCAGCGTCCCCTCCGTGTGGCTAAGGAAACTTGGGCAGAATGTGTTTTACTATGCACAGATTATAATGGGATTTTGAGATGTTATGAATTTCTATCTGTAATAATAAAAGTACTAATGGAAACTATGGGACACTTTTGCATGCCTACACATTAGCTTTCTTTATTTTAGGTTTTTCTTTTCATCCTGAGGAGTCATATTAGTTTCCTGTTCACTGCACTGCAATGACAGAGCAGTACCATTCCTCTTGATTTTGAAAACAGTTTCATGATTAAATGATCAAATGGATTAATGTAATCATTCACATTTTAAAAAATAGTAACAATTTTGGACATCTATTTGTTGTAGGTCTCGTAGGTAGTAAGATATCTCATACCACTAATAACAGACTGCCTCTTTGAGCATCTGTTTAACTGCAACTGGAGATCAAACATGTTGGTCAAGGGATTCTGGCAGGATACAGGAGTGTACATCATGGTAGAGACTAGTAAAGGGGTTACAGAGCTGTTCTATTCTGCTCAGTAGATCTCAGTACATAAAAAAAATCAGATAAAGGTTGAGGATGATCAAGCTCTTCAATGCTACACAGCTAACATAAGTATGTAATATGTTCTGTTAAAAGTTTGCCTTTAAAGTACAAAGCTCTCTAAACTGTTTTTACACCCTAAGCTAGTCTATACATGTATTTCATTTTTTCCCAAATATAATAGATTAAGTCAAATGATATTATCACTGCAGTTCATATTCCATTCTCACCTACACCAATGCAATGTGAAATCAAGCGGCAGGCAGTGGTGTACCAAAAGTACTGTCCCTGTAATTTGATTTTCACTCCCATACTCTGTATTTGAGCAGGAAGGATGATATATAGTCAGGAAGGTAAAATCGATTTAGGTTATCTCCTTTTATGCTAAGGTTGCCTACTGCCTATATTGCAGGAATTTTATGATTTGGAGTCTGAACAGTTTAAAAACACAGTACCTTTATGCTCTTTCTGGGTACTCTAGGCAACTACACTGATCATTGATTTTCTCAGAGTTAATATTATTTAGTTAAATTATAATTTTATGATTGTCTACTCAAAGGACCACTGAATGCCAGTGAAAATGCAAACAGGATGCAATAGTTTGATAAAGTTCAATAAATGTAGGTCAGCTTGAATTTGTAAAATGAAGTTCTTGGCAGAATTATTAAAATCTGTATATTGCTGAAATCATCACTTGAAGACCTTTCCAAAAGTGCCAGGAACAATATTATATGTGTATTTTTAACCTTTATACAGACAGCAGGAGCACTGTCAACCGAATTTGCATCTCATAGCTGGAACCACCATCACTGCCTTCTGCATAATGAAGTATCAGAATAACAATAAGTTACCTTGTCATATGAAAATGTTTTCTTTTCTAACTATACAAAGCACATAATTTTATTGTTAACAAATAGCTGCTTCACAGATTTGTTACACAAGGTCATTTCTACTTGTGGGCTTTGAGTACATACGTTAATAATCCAATGCCTCGTTTTAATTACATGAAACATTCCCTTTGACAAGGAAGATATGCTTTGTGTTACCCAGTATATTCACTTTTTTAACAAAAGAATGCTTCCTAAACTTGCTGTAATAAGCACTGATATTATTCTGATTTATGGAACAATTTTCAGAACATGATAAAACACTGCATTTGTCAAAACTCACGCATAATTCCACTACAAAGACATTTTATAAAAGTCTGGGGGAAAAAAATCTCGTTGAACTAAGTTTATATGGGAGGCCACATTTCTAGGAAGGTGTAGTAGCTCTTAATATACTGAGATAAGCCTTAAGATAATGAAAAGATTATGTGCTAAAACAATTACCCCCTTTTTCAGTTGTAACAGTTTAATGAGCAGTACTATTCCAGATTATAGAAATAGAACAAGTTTATTAATCAATATGTCTTGCATTTACAGAGATCTTTTTCTCCCCCTAGAAATTGGTGAGGCTTTAAAAATGCAGGCCAAACGATTTGCTCATATTCAATTCTGAACCACGAAGGGTTCATCCTGAAACAAACTTGGTCCAGAGTCCACAGACTATCATGCATCACAGCTAGCATTCATAATGTCACAGAGTCCAAAGACAAGACGGCTTACCAATGCTCAGAGAACCTTAAATGAACAAAGAGAAGGCTGCAGCAAGTGTAAGAGTTTAATCCAAAGATCTTTTGACTTCAATTAATTTACAATTGACTTTAATGGAACTTGGATTTATTTTCTCTGGAATGGCGTACGTGTAGAAGGTCTGGAGCATGAAACTTCTCAATAAACACATTTACATGCAAGCTGTCTGGAAGTCGAACTCTATTTGGAAGTCTGTGTCTTTAGTATCACTTATGCTTATAGACATCTTTCTGCATGGTTACAGTGAAACTCTTTGTAGAGTGCATAACGTGTTAGTGTTAATGTATTAACTAACACTAATGTGTGAAATATATATTCCTATCCAACTACTTCTAGATTCTCTGCTCCTATTCAATATTCCTGAAAGTATGGTAAAGAGATGAAAGTTTTAGGTTCAAAAAGCTTTAGAATAAATCCAGATTTATGCTAAACCATCTCTGCTTTCCTGTCAAGCGATGTCTCGAGTGCTACAAACCACTTGGTTTGTACTGCCTATTATCCCTGGATAGAATTGTCTGCATGTTCTGTACCACTGCACGGAGCAGTATAACGATGATAGGCGTATTTTAGCACAACTGACAAAATGTGTAGGCTGCAAAAGTATGTTGAAAATTATTTGTAACTGCTTAAAAACCCTCAAACTTTTAAGTGTATTATGGTATAGCATTAATGAGGACGTGTGATAATCAGGAGGGCTCATCATGATTTGGATGATGGTACTGTCTAAAAAGATCATGAATTACATTGAACTTCATCAAGTATTTTAGACTTCATTTAATTTCAGCAAATAAAGATTATTAATCATTCATTCAACACAATCTGGTAAATTCAGATTAATGGCAATGGGAAACATTTTGCATTCCATTATCATTACATCTGTAACACAAATTTATGTTTTTTATCATTATTTGGGGTTTTTCATCATCAGTCATGTTCTAAATAACAAAACTTCCATATCCACCCTAGGGAAGAAGTACATGAGTATATAAGAACATGAATAAACTGTAGTAATACGTTGATAGACATTTAATCAGTTATAGATAACAGTACTAAATCTGAGTAGAGGACTCAGTATTCAAAAAAGAGGAAAAATAGTATTAAATATATAAAATATAGATCATACACTCTGATATTGAAGGTAAAGTGACAAAATAAAAGAACAAAGCTGATACTATATGGCTTGTCTATTTATTCGTTTGTTTATGATTGATTTAGAACAAAGACTTTCCAAGTAAAAATGCGTGTGTACCTACACGCAGTGACTCTGAAATCTGTACCTTAAGGACAAAGAAAGGTCACCAATCTCTCCAACTCCTAGTTCTTTGTCAAAAATGGACACAGTTAATGAGGTTTGTTTGGTACAGCACAAATTCTCAGACACAGATAGAGATCCTTTCAATGGAAACAAATTTGTTTGGCTTTACCAGGTTACTTAGCGATTAATAATAGCCTTGAGATGCAGGTCAGGAAGGTCATCATCCCTGCTTGCCAACACAATCTAAAATGTGCAACGAGTCCAGCTCTGCAGGCTTTGAGGCCCCGAAACGCTATGCATAAAGTAAAACAGGCTATTTTCCAACTTCTTTTTTCATATTAATAAGCAATTTTCAAGAGAAGGGTGGCAAAATGGGGGCCATGCCACTCTAAGTAATTCCTTTATTTTGCAATTTAATCTTATGTTGGAAAAAAATTACACTGCTGCAAAAGCATAGCATGGTGATTTTTAAACGTCAGTGTGCTTCATAAGTAACCTTGTATGAAATATTGTATTAGCAGCCTGTAACAGTAAACTGCAACAAAAAATATTTCCAGAGATTGAAACAGACCTATACATCTCTTCCGA
>NW_010425504.1:33228-57250 GCF_000710305.1 Buceros rhinoceros silvestris
TTCCTTTTCATTCAATTTTTTCTTTTACTATTAACTATTAACTACTTAGTAGTTTACTTATTTTAGTTGATAAGAATTTGAAAGATAGCATGAAACAAATAAAAAAATCCACATTGCAAGTTGTATTTAAGAATGTGATTTCAGTGCTCATATTTATAAAGCAATTATTGCTCTTCCATCCATTTTGATGAACTAATTTAACATTACAATAATTAAAATATTAAGAATAAGTCTGAGCCACAATCTTAAAAAACATTTTCAGGAGCAATATGACTTTCCCATGGGATTATTCATATCAGCAAACTTATTCATGTGCATATTTTGACAGGATTTGACCCTTGTCCTAGAGTGCATTATCTGGTACTCGTTGAAACAACTGAGGCTATTAATGTGGACGTCTCTAAAAACCTGTTTTGCAGGAATATTTGAATTATCCCGATATGTGAATAGTATATTTTTCTTTGCTTTTTATTTTATCATATACACACATGCTGTAAAAAAAGACTAGAATTTACTTAATTAACTTTTAAACAATCTAAATGCTTGACTGAATATGCTTGGTGTCTTTGGCACACAGGTTAATTTGAACTAGCCATTTCTTAATAACAAAAATAACAAATGTTAATCAAACTAACCTTTTTTCACTGGGTCAAAAAATTCCGTACACGTGCCATGTGCACAACAGCGTGGAATTTTGTTTCTTATAGAACATTAATTCACTCCACTGTTTTCGTAATTTATGCCAAGCCTGGCTCAATGCAAAAAAAGCCATTGAAGAGGACATCTACTCCCATGAAGTTTCCCTCTAAACATTCAGATGAAATAACGAGTTTTCTCCATTCTTTGAGAGCTGCTGTTAGGTACAGTTCCTTATTTCTTTTACGATGAAAGAATTTCCTGCCACCTATCGAACACACAGACCCACCCATTTAGATGACTCTATGTGCTTGCAAACCTCCGTCATGCAGTGGCTCATCAGGTAGTTATGTTCTTGTTTCTTGTGGTGGCCTGTACCGCTGCTATCAGACCAGAGTGACCTGTGCAAGAAGCCTAATGCTATGGAAACTCCTCTTAAGTACATTGTATGCGTAAAAGCTTTACATCCAGCTCTTCTCTATGCCTACATTCTCAAACTTACAAAAGGCTCAAGGATCTAGGAGCGAATATCAACTCTTAGCCTGTATCCGCTATCCTATTCCATTGTCCCCCCCGTTTGCAGATCAGGAGGTGTTGCAAGGCACTAGCTGAAACATAAGTCAACAGCATTTAGTTTGAAGGAAAATCACTAAATTATAATAACTCCTGCTTAGAGAAGTTCAAACTGAAATGACTCTTCAAGACAAAAACAGAGGACATCGATGAATGTTGTTTTATCAAGCTGTAAAAATGCAAAGGTTGACATATTCTTCCAAAGAGTAAGCTCTAGGAACTAAGATACTGTTCATTGTTTTTATAATTTTAATCCTATTTCTTCACAGATATATCCATGTGGAATCCTGCTGTAATTTTGCATTCCAGTGATGTCAGCATACTGCTAATACATAATAGCAGAAGCTGGGTTTTTTTATAGCTGTTGAAGCTAGAAAAGGGTTAAAGTAAAATAAAACATTAGCAAATCTTTTGTTGTTCTAATATAATTAGCAGACTTATTTTATTCCAGGAGAGAACTCCAAGAGTACACAGAAATGAAGGAAAATGAAGAGAAAAGGAAAGACCTAGAAAAGAAAGAAAAGGAGAAGCAATACCAAGCCCGAAAGATGCATTACCTCCTTAGCACGGAGCAGGTTGGTGTACCTGGCCCTGACAGCTCGTGCAAACCACTTGGGCCCCCAGCCTGACAGAGATAAACTAGCAGGCTGAATGGGACATGACTTGTTGAAAAGATATCACAAAGACACTACTTCGAGTTCAATTTAGTGCTTTTCTATAGGCAAGAGCAGGTACCATGACTACTCTGTGACAGCAGCTTCATAGAGGCAGCATCAGCACTGCTGGCAGAAAGAGTCCAAGTCAGCAGTTTGATCTGCCACTGTGATAACACAACACGAAGGGCATAACCTCGCTTTAAAAACTCATTTTGACTGGCTTATTGTTGTGTTGTTGCACTTGTCAAGAACTAACAAGTTATTAAGCTGAGAAGGGATTTCATTTTTTTTTTCTTTTTTTAATTGAGCTAATGCTCGGATTGGTGCTGTGTTCTGCTTGGTTTTAGAATAGATTGTAAATACAGGTTTTCAGCTAAAGCTTGTCCTGGAACTGCCGGGATCAGCTTATTTAGCATGATTGTTTTCATGTAGAAATGCCTCATAAATTTTAATTATTTACTGATTAATTTGTTTTGTATTGATAAAAGTGGTATATTTTTTTCAAGCTTTCTTATGTAAGCTGCTCTACAGACAGGTGAATAGGGAGTAGATATATTTTAAAGAAAATTGATGGGATTGGTAAAGCTTGTAGGTTTGCCTATTCTTAGTCCTCCTTTTGTGAACTTTTGTTAAAAAAAAAAAAAGATTTTGTGTCCCTAAGTGTTTGGTGACTGGTTGTTCTCGATATGCTAGTATGAACAAAGTGCTTGCTTTTCATAGGTTGTTAATGATAATCTGTGTGCGAGAACAGTTAATCCTAAAGAACGCAGGAAAAACACCATGGCACTTAGTGACAGAATATTTACCCTTTCCCTTGGCAATCATTTGTGATCTATCAAAAAAATAGAAATATATTTTAATTAACTGGATATCTGTGATGAAAACTCAATTTGTAAATCACATTTAGGTAATTTTATTTGCACAAAAATAGCATAGTTAAGTATTAGCAAAAAATTGCACAGAAAGTTTTCTGAGGGGCTTTAAACAGAGGAGATAGTTAATAACTGAAATAAACTCACAATAATTAATCTGTCCCGGTGTAGATCTAGATACTAAGAATAATCTGTGCAGTGTTTTTCTATTGTTTTAAGCTGTAGAAAATTTGGATTCTTGCTTTGAACAGGACAATTTGTGTAAACACATGCATAAACATTAATATGTTTACTTGGAGTGCAAAAATTGTCCAGTTAGAGGCACTGAGTGATCTGTGATCTATAAAGATTTTAGTAAACTTAGTTCAATTCTGATGATACTGGCTTAGCAAGCTGTAACACTTTTTTAGGGAAAGGCAATTGGTGCCTTATTTCAGCCATGTGCCTGGAGGACTTCTGGTAGAGGGCAGCAGTATCTATTATGTTCTGATGAATTTAGGTTTCTTATTTTACAGAATTAGAATTTAGCTAGCAGGGTCTTACAGAAAAATGTATGCCTGGCTTTGCTTGCTGAGATGATTTGTGAATGCTGTGACTCAGAGCCCAGAGGATTTTTCCTTTATCACAGAACTGTGCTCCAAGAACCACCTTTTGCAGGTAGTATATCACATGAATGAGTGTAAAGCAATGTAACACCTTCTGACAACCTGAAAACTAACAAAGATCTATATGAAGTAAACTACTTATTGCAATCAAAGTCTGTATTCCACAACTGCATGTAGGTATGGAATTTGAGATCTTGCTAGGATTCAGGGCAAATTATTTCAGTGCAGAATTTACAAGTTTGGTGCTCTGCGTCTGACATTTTGCTCTCTATATGCCTGGTCTTCTGATTTGGCTACAGCTGCATCTTGCTAACTTGAAAGGATAGTTAATTGGATTTCTGAGCAAGGTCCGTTCATGTCTCGGTAGAAACAGGCAGCAAAAGTCAACACTTTTGAGTTTAAGAAAAAAATATAATTTCTAGGCAGGGGGCATAGCAAATAAAAATAGGAGTTTTATGAGCAGCACTTACTGTAGTCGTATATTAACTAAAGCCCAGTGTGTTGTAAAGATGATCTGCTAAAGTTTGCTACAATCTCCTCCCCTTCCTGCCATGCATAACGAGGTGCAATGATGGAGCTGAGCCACCACATGCATCAACGCTGCAGATGTTCAGGCAATAATTGTTTCAACTATATGCTGTAGTTCTTAGTCTTCTTGTTATACTGCAGGCAAAAAGGGTGAGAAAAGGGTTTACTTAGTGAAAGGTGTTTACTTACCTTAGAAAGGAATTAAGGAGATGTTCCTCAATTTTAGTAAAGAAAGCAATGTCAAGTTCCACTCTCCACTCCCTACAAGCTGAAGCCCAGAAAACCATCTCAGATGTGTGTTACAGCTTAAACAGGAAGATGATCGAGCATCACAGCATTGCATGGTGTAGCAGATGATACAGCGATCCTTTCTACTCTTAAAACCTGTGAATCCTTTATCGATTGTTGAATTTGGTCTTCTTATTCCATAGATTTTATATATATATAAAAATATATAAGCTTGTGCCCATTCCTAATTGCTGGAGTTGTTTTACATTGAAAAAATTAAAGTTAAGAATGCAGATGTTGTGAGGGAGCAGGGGTGTCCAGTATGTGTATGGCCTATGATGAAGTCAACATGTTTTGTCTTTTTCGTGAATTAACTTGCTATGCAAGCATTTATTGCTTCCATAAACTGTTACCTTTATAAAGAAGAAAAAAAGAGGAGGAAATGGATATCAGACTCTGAATTAGTATGCATTAGTTGTTTTAACTGGTACCAGGTATATACACAGAGTCTCATACAGACAGATGTGAGCTTGCTTTGATTCCTTTCCAAGCCAATCTGTAGCTATAACATGGGGCTGAACCCAGACTAATTAGCCCTGTTGAGAGCCACAGTATATTAGCTCAAGAACTGATGCAGTTACACAGCTTCTGATCAGCTCAAAATACGGGCAGAGTAAGTGTGTGCATGCTCTAAACTCAGGAACAAGGAGTTTGATCTGCCTGTGATATATTATATAGGCACAGATACATTTAAGTTGGTTTGTCTGCAGTTCCCCCCATTTCGGGGTGGGGGGTGAAGTGTGTGTTTTGAGTACCAGTGCTATGAAACTGGCATTCAGAGAAAGCTTTGGATGGTAAAAAATGTGTGCTATTATACTACACTTTACAATTTTCCTATGTTCTTTGCAGCCAATTGGCTGAGTGTATTTTTCTATAGACACTTGCCCAGATATGACTATTTCCCATTGCTACTTGCAGAAATACATTGCACTTATACAAACATTATAATCCCCATAAGAACTAAGCAGTTCATTTGAATATTAGCATTTTAGTAAAGAGGTTCAAAGAAAAGAAAGTTAAACAAGTTAGGATATTTGCATAATCAATGATTACTAACACTAGTAATGTTAATTTGCTGTTATAAATAATATGTATCAATAATTTATATTAATAACATAATTACTGACTGTCTGTGCAAGTACAATGTTCTGCATCCTGCCAACTTCCAAACACAGTTTTCTGCTTTACAAAGAACGCGCTACCTATTTTTTTTCTGTAACACCAGTAATATCCATGCAACACAAATATAACCCTATTTGTAGGCATAAGAGAGGGCTTGAAAAAAGAAAGTAACTTTTAATTTGATTTAAATTAAGTCATTATTAAGCCAAATAATGTCTGGAGAAATAAAGCATGAGCTCTAAAACTTCATGGTTATGAAATATTGAGCTTTTAATCAACTTGCTATATATGCCAGTAGTATCAATAACTAGTCAAGTAACGCATTGCACACATGAGTTTCTTTTGTTCGAAGGAAATTTCTCCACTGAAGGAGAATTTCATAACTGGTGTGATTAGGAGAAAAAAACAAGAGTCAAGTCCATGCCCATCTTATCATGTAGTAAATTATGTTGTTGGCTTCTACTGGTTGCTTGTTGCAGGAGATTCCAGTGTGATATACAGCAAGAAATAATCTGGGAGGTGGCAACTGTGAGGCTTCCAAACTAAATTCCATTTTTTAAAAATATGATTCTCTATATTTCAGATTTTAAAATTTATATAACAATGTTTTCCTTGTCTTTTTACTTTAGCAGTCTGATAATTCTGACTTCTTGATGAATATGATAAAAATTGCAGTTCATATTTAACAAATCTTTGCCTTTGTTAAGAATATTTCTTGTTATTTCTTGCTGGTGACACAATAGAAATAACAGTGCAGATGTATTTTTTTGTTGTTTTAATCTCTTTTCATGATGTATCACCTCTCTTTTCATGTGTTATGATTTCTTGTTGAGACATGAAACTTAAGATAATTAAGTTTTTCTTATTAGTTCATAATCACAGTATGCTATTTCCACTACAGTGGTAATGATCTTTTTTTAAGTTGTCATTAATAAATGAATACTTATTAAATATAGGTTTCTATTATAAACATGTTTACCTATGTAGATTATCCTTCTATATCTCTGTTGTTCCCCTTTCTGTATTAACAAAATTCGCTATAGTTGAATAGGTTTACTTCGCTCTTTGTCTTCTCAAGGCTGACATTTGTAGTAAGGACCAGACTTTGCAAAGTGCTGACAAACAGCCTTTAAAGTCTGTGAGAGACAGAATTGCTGACTGCGGTGATGGCAGTTTGTAGAACTGGCTATGAAGAAACCCCGTTTGTTGCATGATTCTGCTCATTGGTATTTCCAAACTTCCAAGACATCTTGCAGTTCTTTGTCTTACAATGATGATTAGAATTAGGTATGTAACAGGCTGGACCGAAAGGTCCCGCATCAGGCAGGAACGCAGGCCTGCATTGGTGAAGTATCTGCTGACAGAGTGAGCAGCCATGCTGAGGTGAGTCTGTCAGTGGGAGCAAGTCTACCAGCTGCTGCCAGCCCTGCTGTTGCTACCCAGGTGGGGGACCTGCATGTCCGCAGTGTGGTGGGTGGGGAGCAGAAGGCAGTGGCAACTGAAAGGAACCAGAGTGGGAGAAGTGGCAGAGGGAGCAGAGTGGTGTGTGCCCTGTAAAGTGATTGGGATCAGGGAAAGATTCCTGTGGAAACAGACTTCAGAGTGCTACAGCTGAAAAAGCCTTTTGCTGTTGCAGTTTCTCCTGTCACTAATAAAAGGATTGGAGAGTCAGCAGAGCAACAGATCTTTCCCCTGTATAGTTTTCTTTCCCATATAGTAAACAGTAGTGGAGGAGGTAAAACAGAATTTTAATTCTATTGTCTCCAACTTTCTTTTTTTTCTAAACAGATAAACCACATTTACCTTTTGTCAGAGCAAATGAACGTACAAGTAATCCAGAAAGGCAAAGTTCATTGTGATATAATGTCTACAAAAGCTTGAGAGCTCTGTCATACAATTACAAGACATATTTTGACATTACTGAGGACATGATGTTATACATGCATCGCTTAAGCTTATCATTGCTCTGGCTTGTGGACTAAGTCCCAGTCTTGTTTCCAAACCTGGGCTTCCTGTTCTGTGATAAATCATACTGAGATTAGATGAGCTAATACTGGTCTTCTGTTTTGTGGAATCTTCTGTTCTATCTGAATGCTTAAAGTATTGAGACCTTGAGAAACAATATTCATGCAGTTGTGTGTGTATGCTTACCCTTGATTTTTGTACAGGATCTTCTTTCTGTTGAACCCTTATCAAGGCGAAGATCTGGCTGAGTCAGACTGAAGGCTTATCTGGCCCAGCATCCTATATCTATAATGCTAAACTATTAAAGAGTTACTGTCTCACATGTTTATGTCTCCCTGGGAAGGGTTATCTCAGTCAAAACTGGCCAAGAGCACTTCCCCGACAGGGAAGGGGAATTAAATGGAACAATGGGGTAATATAATGACATGCCAAGAGTACTCTCCCAGTTGCCAGCAACTGGTAGTTGAAGGACTTGTAGTTTTTTGTTGTGGAGCTTTCCATTTTTGGATTATTAGGGTGGTCACTTTTTGCCTCTGTATTGCTCCAGTTCCTGCCTCTCTTAATATTCAGAGAAGGAATCACCTAAACAAAGAGAGTGAGTTAAGAGATGTCGGCTCACACCGCTAGCTCCCAAACTGTGCTTCCTTGTAAGACCAAGATCAGTCATTCTCCTTGCAGTACTGCTTGGCAGCATGCTTGTTTCACCGCATGTACCGTTCCGGTATTCTGTCACAGGAGAGTGCACGACTGGAAAGTGCCTTGTTCTCCCTCCACAGTTTGGTGAGGTTCTGCGGATTGCCTCTTCCACTCAAAACAGCAGTAAAGTCTGACACTTTTCAGCCATTCTTAGCAGGGTGACAATTTCTCCTGATATTCTTTGGCAGTTTGTGAACAGATACTGCTCATAAGCTCCCAGGTATTTTAGAGCTGCTGGAGAAGAGCAAAGCCCGTGTGTAATAATAGGCCCTTTGTGTTGTAAAAGTTACAAGATCTATGACATTTCTTTTAATATCCACCAGTAACCAGACATGAGCTCCCTTTTTGGATTGCAGTGTTCCTTCAGTTTTCAGTGCCTGCTCAAGTGTGTCACCGTCTCTCTGCTGAGTCAAGGCTCGGGCGTTTAGATACGTGGCTGGTGTTTGCCAGTATTTATACCCATTGAAGTAATACACTGGAAAGGATTACTTGTAGGGATGAAACAGCTGGTGCTATAGAATAAGGAGGTATTTTTAATGTATTATTTAACTAGTCTTGACTGAGATAACCCTTTCCAGGGAGACATAAACATGTGAGACAATAACTCTTTAATAGTTTACTATTATAGAAAGCAATTTAAAAAAGAACGCCTTAAGAATAATGGTCTGTGAGGAGGAAGGAAATCTTAGCAGTGAGTAACAGAGAAAAGTTCTAATTTCAGCAATGAGAACCGAGTTGTTCCATTCTTTCTCTCTCTGTGGAACATCCATACTCCACAAGCAATTCCATTTGAAGGTGATGGGAGTCATTTAGCAAAATTCCGTGGTCTCTGGATTAAGACTTTTGTGTATAAAGGTAGCAAAAACAGACCCCAAAGTTACTTTTCAGCTTTGGTTTTCCAGACCAGTTTTCTTTTGTTTTTTTGTAGTTACTGAGAACTCAAAACTACACCGCTGTTATCAGTTGTATCAGTGATTATTTCATTTTGTCAGTACATAAAGTATTTTAAATTCAAATTCTATTCAATGCTAAGGATTTTTTTTTTTAAATTGCGTTTCCCCTATTAACAGAGATGGCAGTTTATTCACATCACACTGACTTTTTTGCACTACTGAAAGTCAGGAGTTAATTCTGTTGAAGCTACTACACTTACATTAGGTGTAAATGTTCTAAGTGAGGAAGAAAAAAAAAAGCCACAAAATCCTTCCTGGAGTGGGCTAATGAATATTCAGGAGACACAACTGATTAATATGCTTCTAACCTAATGTGCTGTCCTGTAAAAACCGGAAAAACAATTGGTCTGAAATGACACTGTTTGACACCCACTCTATCTCTGGACACCTGGCAGTTTTATTCTTATAAAGGTGAGGACTCAGAGGATAAAGCTCTGGCCTTTGATCTTCAGATCCACAGTTTAAGAGACAAGGCTGCAAGTTTGGTCATTTGAGCTTAGTCCCGAGTGAACAGTCCACATCTCAAAATGATTATACATAATTTGTTACTATTGGCAGTGTCTGTTCAGGAAAGGCCAAGGACTGAGCTAGCATGAAGAATGAATTAGCTCTTACCTTTTACAGTTTTATTTCCTCCCTCTTTACTGTTGTAATTTTATTATCCTGTCTCTGAAACATTCAGGGGATGAAATTATCATTCATTATAAGTACTAATACTTCCTGAAGATGAACCAAAGTGGTTAATTTTTTTTTTAATGTAGGTGCCCCAAATCACTGAACATCCCCACCTATCCATGGGTGTTTAATATCCACTCATGGCTTCTCTGCCAAGAAGTCAGATATTTCTGAGTACTTTCCAAAGCTTGTACCATAAAAAATCCCATTTAAATTAAAGAGAGAGCGAGCTTTCCTAGCTCTCAGGCAGGCTTGCAGCTACATTTAAATACCTTCAGTATATAAAGCACTTCATGCCACTGTGTTCTTTTTTTATAAAATATTATTTCCAAAGAATTCTCAATTTACATTAAATCCTTCTTACGGTACTTGTGACAGGTATGTTTGATCAGCAAGCCACCTTCATGTATTCACTTCCACAATGGGAGCCAGATGTATCAGTCCATTCACTATGAGAAAATCATTCAACTCTTGAGCCTCATGGGGCACTATACACACAATGCCACTTCACTTGAAAGGAATCTCAGTTAATGTTGCTTAATGTTTCTGTCAAAAAAGAAGGGCAAAGTAAGGTAAACTGAAAGCAGCCAGTAACTGAGCTGTTTGTGATTCTGGAGGACGCTGTACTACCTGAACAAAGAAAAATGTTGATGTCTAGAAGGTTGGTTCCACTAGGTCTGAATTCCAAAAATGACCTTTAAGTGATTTGCACACACGATCAAAAATCTTTAGTTCTCTTAGAATTTGGACTCTTGCCCTTTGGGATTGCTCATCCTGGGAACACTCAGGGCTGTAATTCTGCTACTCAACATAGTATTGTTACATCAGGTGATGTAAAAATAAGGCAAGTGCTGGAAGCCAACATATACCTCCAGAATCTCTCTGGTGCACACTGTGCAAAAACCGTTTAGTGACAAAATTTACAACTTCTGTAGATTTTCCAGTTTTGTTCATATCCTTTTCAATCACCCTTTCTTTTTCTCTAAGAAGCAATGGTTGTCTCCCTACAGAGAGTAAATATAATCAGAGCCAAAATTAAGATGGCAAACGTGGTGATCTTCATGCCCAGAAAAGGCTAACTGTGTAGGTTAGGGAGCAATAGGAAGAGGATGGGGAAGTGCTGCCTGCTGACACCATAACCTACCTCCTGTAAGGAATGGATGGCTCTGCACCGCTGCAGATGTATTTCTCCCCAGTGTCAGTGAACAGTACTTCCCTCCCATTCACTCTTCTCAAGTGGTAAGTGAAAAAAGCACTTCCAATAGAAATCAATAATTTCTCCCTTTGCCACACTTCCCCGAAAATGAGATATTCGCATCCCATTTTTTAAAGGATAGTGAGTAAATGAACTTAAAATTTGAACAAAGTTAGTAATTTTAAGCATGTTCTGTGATAGGATTGCAAACCCTATTTTTTTCCCTAAAGGCTGCTTGTTATAAAATCCTTTCAGTTTGTTTGATAACTGGTAAAGAAATGACAAAAGGTTTTAGCTGAAAAAATGTGTCATAAGAAAGAGCTTAAAACACAACAGGATGTGAAGTTTGAGTGCTGTTTTGTGATTGATCTTATGCAAGCTCAGTTTTTAAAGGCCATATAGACCATAGACACAGACCATAGACTGCCGTGTAGATAGAGCAGTATTTCTTGGAGCTTCTTCTAAATAGCTTGTTACTAGCCATGTCACTCACACTAAGCATATTTTATTATAGCATAGTGGCATCTCTGTATCTGCCATGCATTACAGCATTTACCAGCTCTGCATCCTGCATTAGTCATTTAAAAATCCCGTAGCTTAAAGGTCCCTGTACTTAAACTGCCTTTTCCAGCATCTGAATTGCATAATCTCTATTTGTGCGGATTCTTTCCAGAAAACAAACTTCTTGCTCAACTCCTGTGGGTAGGATTAATGGCAGAGTTTAAAGGACAAGCTGTGCGATCTATCAGAAGTGTACATGCTGAGATCTTAGGAAAACATGACCACATTTTGTGTATTACTGTCAATTGGGGTGGCAAAAGGGCTGGATTGCTGCAGGGTCAGAAAACTGGTAAGAGGGAGTTATATATTGAATCTTGGCTTTGTGTAGGATGCTGTACTCACATTTCAGAAAGAATCTATATTGCTAGGAAATTACAATGTAGTGCGAACCTCAGTTAAATAGCTCACACACAGAGCCACATTCACACCACTTGCACAGAGTGGAACTCCACTGACTTTCTGAAACTGTTACCGGCGTAAATTTGGTGGATAAGTAGTAGTCCATCTGGTGTTTATATACGTTTGATGGTCTTACACGTGGTGTATGGTCTTACTCTGGTAATTTTGGAAACTGTTATACCATGCTAAATAAGAGATAAGTGCATAAGAGGAAGGAGGTTAGGAATGGCACGGGAGAAGTCCTGAAGATAAAATACCATACATTTCTCAACAGCCAACCTTCCTGTTGATTAAGAAGTGGCACCGCTGGTATCCTTGCTTTAATGAGACTTCAAGATGAGTGATGTACAGACCAATTCTTTTGTTTTCAGCTCTTAGGCAAGTGAAGAGTATAATGGTAAAGTTCTTTCATTAACTTGCCAGTTTATTCAATGTTCAATGCTTTTGTTTAGTAGCTAATATATACTGGTAATTTGGGAGTTGTGTCTGTCCTGCAACGGGTATGATGAAAACCGTGTATCTTCTCCCATCTATTGTTTGCGTTGCTTCTGTCTTTTATATTTCAAAAATCTTCTAATAAAATCTTCATCTCTTAATTTTTTTTCTTATTACGCCACTCTTTCCTACTAATTTCTGACTACCTTTACTAATCCGACTAACATGGCTCTGTTCCCTCTTCATTATCCCTTCCTATACACAATACCATGACTGTTCATTAACCCTTCACCTCGTTGTTTATCGGTCTCGTTGAAGACTGCTTTATTAAGCATACTGCCACTTTTCAAGTTTTTAGTCACTCTCTAATCCAATCCTGTAAGTTTGCTACAGCAAATTGTTTAATAAATCTGTCAGGATGTATGTCTGCGAGGGGACATTCAGGTGTAAGCACAATGCAACAGCCACGAGAAACAATTAAAAGCAAAGAAATGTTACACTCTTTAGTTGCACATAGGAATTTTTGGACAAGTGAATGAATTCTCTGTTTAGCAATTATTTTGAGAAGAAAGCAAATGTCTGTATAATTTCCATCTCTATCTGTTAAGAGGAGCTTCTCCTTTCTTCTGATATATTCTTGCAGGTATCTTCTGGTTTTAAGAATTCAAAGATACTAAATGGTGCAATTAGAAGGATTTTTCTCAATCCAGTGAGAAAAGGAATGAATTTCAATTTGATTTTTTTTACAAAGCTAATATTTTTCATTGCAACAATGCAAGTAGATGGAATTTTAAATTTTAAAGCTGTAAATATCATTGGACTTCAAATGAGAAGACAGTAAGAGAACTTTGAATGGTGTCTCTGTGTTGTCTCTTCATCATAAGAGAATTGTTTCCCATGCCATCAGTCACTCATTCACGTTATTATCCCTGATCTAGTCATCAAGGGCCTGCTTAAGAATTAGATTTGACAGAGTAAGCCTCAGTCAGAGAGGGAATCAATCATTTTTGGGATGCCTCTGTGTTTGCTGGACCACTGTGTTTTAGATACTGTGCCACAAAGACCCACGCATTAAACTAAGAGTTTGTTTCTCTTTTGTCTCGTTGCGTAAATACCCGATCAGTTGGTTCCTGTACGGAGACTCAGTTACAGTTTTGTTTCCTGCAGTTGAACTTGGTGCCTCTGCAGGTTTAGAGGTCGATTTTATGGTCTGTGCCCAGGATACCGGACATGAATGTTTCCTTAACACCTCATGGTATAGTCCAGAAAATTACAGCTTGGTTTATTTATAAAACTGCATTTAAAATGGGATTGCACTAGTGCTTTGGTATCAGGCAAACATTTCACAGGTAAAAAGGACTGAACCCAGCTTTACAGTCTGAAGGCAGAATAACAATAATTAATGCTTCTATTACTCTTTTTCAACAGAATATATATTAAGCAGAAGAAAGGTAATTAATCCCCCTTGAAAGAATATACACTACTCATCCCTTGTTTATGGATTCTTCAGTCCCTGCATAAAAGCCGCCTCTCAAAGAGAGCTAAAATATCTTAGCTCCAGTAACAGATTGGGTCCTCCAATTCTTATATAGACAAAATCCCTGAGAGTATATTTTTATACAGATTAGAGGGTGAGGCCTAAGGAGCCGTATTAGCTCAGTGAGAACTGAACCTACATTTACAAAGCTGGGTGACATTTTTCCTGCTGTCAACCATGGTAGGAAATTTTATCATAAAGTGGAATGTCAAACAATACTATGTTATTTTTCCAATATCTCAATAAAGTTTATGCTATAGTATTAATGGTTAATGCAAAAATGTGTTCATATTAGTTAAAAAATCACAGATTATTCCTAGTAGAACACATTCTAATGTGGCTTAAATATTTCGATGTTTCAAATTTGAGTTCATGGACGTAGTTTTATTATACTTGTTTCTAGAACAGAATTTTTTATTTTTTTCATTCTACAATACATTTTATATGAAAGATATCAACCTTTTCTTTTTGGAACATCTGGAATATTCTGACAGTCTGTAATAAACTGGCTATTTAGAAGTTTGAAATTCCTTTTCTTCTGCAGACACGGCTGCAGTATCATATAAACACGGTTTTTCCTTGTGAATCATTAATGTTTTAAGGTATTTCTTTTACCTCCTAGAGAAACTATATCTGGGGATTAACAAGATTGTTCACTGGAATTCATGTGGAAGCATAACTGCAGTAGCTGAGAAATGATCATGTTTCCTTTTAGTTCTCAGCAAGAGTAATTGAATGTTGAATATCTTACTAAACGCTGGACTGTGACAGTGTGTTAACACTCCGACTATCTCCTAACAGCAGGGCAATTATTTGCTGAGTGGGATTTTTATAAATCCCCTGGCAGTAGTATGTCCTGATAATTATGATGAAGTGCACTGGTCAGTGTTGATTCAGCAATCCCATCTCTAGCAAATATTTCATTCACAGCTCTCCTTCATGCTTTTACTTTTATGGCTTTTAAAGATATCTTACCTCTCCTCTCAGCTTGCTTAGGTTTTTTACAAATTACAATGGAGCAAAAAAGGATTTTCAAGTTAAGTGCCTGTTTTGTTGAAGTCTTTTGGTTCTTGTTTAACTCCTCATTAAAAGACCTGAATGACAATTTAGGACTTTATTTAGGTTCGTACTGTGACAGTCACTTGCAAAGGCTTCCTCCCTCAAAGCTATTTTTTCAAGATTAAATGACTGTTAAATGGAAAATTTATATTAATGCTATATGTGGATTATTTCAGACTTTCAGAGTTGATATGGAAAAGTAATGAAAATAAAGCATATCTTTATTATTGTTTATGTTAAAGATATGAGGATACACTTTCTATTGACTTCAGGCTTACATTTCATCTTCAGCTCCACTTCATTGGTTTTTAATTTTGCATGTGTACAATAATATTTGCAGCGAAGTAGCTACACTGTATGGATTGGGGCATATTTTGTTTGGAATTTTATATGTAGACTTTAAAAGCTCAGTCAAGAAAGAAGAATAAGAAATAATTCATAAATAAAAACTACAGCATCGAAAATTGTTCATGTATTGGGATCACCAATCTTTTCTGAGGAACTAGCCAGCATAATCCACACAGCCATCTCTTCCCCTTTCTAACCACACCTGTTTCTTTTCTTCCTTCCTTCTTTCCATTTCTTTTGCTGCTCTCTTCCTTCATAGTTCAGCTTTCAAGGCAAGCTCCTTAAAAATTTCTTCACTGTATTCTTGGAAAAACCAGTTAGGTGTTTCTCTCTATAGAGAAATGATAAACACGAAAAAAGAAAAATGGATATTCTACAGCATCAACTAAGTATGGAGGTTGAAGCAATACAGAATATAAAAAATTCCCAACAAATCTTTTCTTTGCTAATATTCATTAAATTAATGTTTGTTATGATTTTTTCCCCTGTTTATATGCTGCTATTAATTATAAAGATAAGAAAATGATTGGGAGGAAACCAAATGATAGAGTGTTAGAAATGCAAAATGATTCAAAATATTAATGTAATGCTAAGGATGACTGGATAACAAATGGTACATTTGCCTGTATGCTTGACCTGACACAATTAATATTCCAGGTCATGCTTGGGTTTCCATGATGGAAGGTCTGTAGCAGAGAATTCTAGGGGAAAAATATATCTATTGTATAACTCATTTCTCTCCTTTTTTTTTTTTTTTTTTTTTTTCCCTGGTGACTCAGAACCATAGGCTTAAAAAAAAAAAAAAAAAATTTGTGTTCTCCTTTTTTTTTTTTTTTTTATTTTCCCTGGTGACTCAGAACCATAGGCTTAAAAAAAAAAAAAAAAAAATCTGTGCTTTCACACCTCATTTGCCATATTCACCACTGGGCCACCATTCACCAGAAGGGCCTGATGCAAAGAGGTCAGTAAGAAGCTATTAGCAGAGTCTCCTCCTGAGATTTCTTTGGTCTTATTGAGGTGGAAGTTAGCATGACAGTACTGCAAATAACTCAGTTGCATGTTTTTTAACAGTTAGCACAGATTTCCCCATAGTGTTTGTCATTTTAGAAAATTGTTCCTGGAAATGAAGTCCCAGAGATCTGGCTTCAACAGAGACCCTCCTTAGTTGTGAAGAACATGGGTAGAGAAAAATGTGTCATTGTCCCTGCAGACAAGAGGTACTTTTTGTAAACTGTCATTATTTTAGGAGGGTAACTTATTTTCTTATGGACTAAAGGTGAGGAAAATATTGGAATTAAGGTATGAGATGATATCTCAAGACAGATCTTCTTTCTACCGTTGAAAAAGCAGTATTAACTACAGTGATTTTGTAGCTGAAAGAATACTGTGTAAAGTAAGGAAAGGATAAAGTAACGCTTGTAACACATTGGACTGGCCTCAAGAAGATATTTAAATTTATTAAGTACCAAAGACTTTGATCCTCCAGATTCTTAGATTCCTGCAGACTTGCAGAGGACAGAGTGCATAGGGCTCCCTGCAGGGGACAGAGTGAATAGGACATCCATCAGCACACAGCACGTGTGCAAGAAATTACAAAATAAGACTCTGATTTGCAGAGATACTTAGAAATGAATGGAAGCAATTTTGCCAGAGATTGGTCTGAACCAGAAAGTAGAATCAAACTCATCCCCTCTTCTCTCCTACCAGACTTTGCCAATTATAAATCTTGGCCTAAACCCTTTCCACAAACCTTGGGGAATTCAGAGTAAATTAGTATTAATTTTATTGTCTAGATAGTAACTCTGCTATTGCTCTGCCATCTTGTTTGAATACTTGATCATATATAATTAAAATGTAAAGTAATTAACAAGGATTGCTTGAAAAAATTTTATTTAAAATTGCACTTCATAATGAAGTTTGACCCAGATCTTACAAAAAGTTTCAGCTGTAAAAGAAGCAACAACTTTTACAGCGTCCAACTGTCCTCACTAAAATTCCAAATCCGTTTTTATGGTTCCTACACTATCTGTATGTTTAACCTGATAGTACGTAAAAAAAGAACAACAAAAGGTGGCTCTTTGTTAAGACACTTTTTCAGCAATAATAATTCAAGCCACTGAGTCAATGGATTCCCATTATTATGGCTAATTGTGGTGTCATTAAAAGTGCTAAGACCAGTCCTGTTTGGGCACCTTGAGATTTTCAGCAGCATTTCGCAATGTGCAAACCCTTTATGAACTACAGTTTTTTCTACTGCCAAACATTTAAACAAAGAAGTGTTTGAGATACACATAGTATCTCAATATAGATTACAGATTGCTGTTTTAAAAAGCCTTTTATACTTGCTTCAAGTATGACTAATCAAAATAATGCCATTTCTTCAAGCCCAGACAGAACATCCCTTTAAAGTCATTCTTGCCTGTAATTCTTCAGACAAAACATATTTAAATTATTTAGGTTGTTGTATTTTTCTGCTTTGGGAAAACAAAACCCAAAAAACCAAAATAATTGACTGAAATAATTTTGTTATTGTTGTTGTTGTTGTTAAAATTTCCTACCCAACTTGCTCTTCAGCTTTTCTTTTTTAAAAAAAAGGCTTTAAAAGGGGAGTATATTTTGGGCAAATGAGGCCCTTTTCAGGATTTGCTACTGATCAACAAATGCATGCCGCCAACTTCAGAATCATTATGCCATAGGGATTTATTCCAGATCATCCTGATTCTCAGTGATGGCCGTGGAGATGCTTTTCTTCTGGAGAATGTTTACACTGTCAGTGACATTGCAGTTTTCTATAAAATATGTGTTTCGCAAACCTGCAGTGAGAGAGCAGGATCTCTCCCACTCTCTGGGGACCTCTGCAGACTCATGGCATGGCTAGGATGCAGTGTCCACATCAGGCAGGATAAACCAGCTGAACGTAATGGCGTAGGAATGGGTGAAAAGACGAAATAAGAATGTGATACAATACAATAAAATACAATGAAATGTGAAAGAACAGTCTCAGGCAATCGCTTTTCTATTTTACTGTAATCAACACAGTGAAGGCAAAAGTTCGCTGGTTAGAACGTAGGCAGATCCGCTGGCCATGGTAGGACTAACGAGTGACGAGTCATAATGACCATGGCAAAGAGATGGTTTTTATATCTCCAGCATAGGATCTAATTTGTGTGGAGGACCTTGAAGGTGGCATTTTATATTTGAGACAACGTGTGTAACAAGTATATAGCGTAAATGCATTCAGTAATTGTGGAGCAGTGCAATAAAACCTGAGACAATGAATGGAATTTCTGTTTATGTAGCACTTACAGGTCACCAAGTGTTCGCAAGCGCACATGCACTGGGATGATAAGAAAATTGCAATAGAGCAACGTATGAAGCACTAAAAAAATAGTAATGGCATTAGGAGAATCTGTAACTTTATGAGGTGTGTATGTGAAGAAGAGCCAGAGTTTTAAGATGTGTCTGGATTTCACAGATCATACAGATGGACCTGCAGTTTCACACCCACTCCAGAGTTTCTGCTTACCAGCTGTTTGAAGCACGGATCCCTGCCATTTTAGTTTGGCATCCTGAATTGCTGAAGGAACAGCCAGGGCTTGTTTGGCATGTACATGTTTCTACGACTTACATCTATTCGTGAACTCTTTACCATTACACATTTAGACTGACAGCGTAAGGGAATAGTTTGTGGGGTTTGTACTAGGAGGGGAACATATAACAGAGGGCCAAAATAAATGGTCATCAGGGCCAGATCACTTACAGAGATGAAGAATAATGCCCATAAAATTTTGAATAGCCCAACAACATTTAAAATCAGCTACCACCTCTGACTATTTTTGTCCGTTGAACACTGCTTTATATGGGCCTTATTTAACTGTTTTGACACAAGAAATCAGAACTCCCCAGTAGGATATGTTAATGAAAAATGCATTAGAGCTAATTGGGGAGTGTTCAATCCTCTCAGCCCAAAGAGGTTAATACTTTATGAGGAGGCTGATGCTCTGCTTGGTTTTCTCATGGGTCCTCAGTACTGTTCCAAAGGAGATATGCAAGATTTTAAACATTTACTCTTTTCCTTACCTTTGCTCACATCACAAAACTGATTTCTTTTCCCACTATTTTTATTCAGAACTTATTAGCAATTAAAATTATGATAAAAACAAAGGACAATGTATTTTAACTGAGCAAATGTACTTTAAAAGTCTCCGGACTACTCTGAGTTTACTGCCATAGAAAATGTAATTATCCTTAAAGCAACTCAGTGTCTTTAATTTTTGCCAGGTGTATTTTAAGCATATATCGTTTGTTTTATAGGAGATTTAGTGGCTGTGTGCAATATGCTAGAGGAATTCTTGTGTTTAACAGTTTGTAATTAATTCAGTAAACCCACATATGTCTATTTGAGAATTGTTTATATACAACTCATAAAACCCCTACATTTATAGGAATTATTTGGGAAAAGTCTGTCACATAATTTTGACTTGCCAGATATTCACAGATTGTTAATGATGTAGATTACTGTTCAGAATTGGAAATGTGTGTGTTATATTAGTAATTCTTATATTAGATCACACTAGTGGTGCAATTAACGGTGTACCCTGAAAAAATAAAATACCAAATTCAGCAAAGAATGACTCTTTATTTAATTCACAATTCAGAATTTTTCATTCTAAAGTTTTGTTTTTCACAAGTTTTATGCTATTAAAACTAAAAATATTCAAATAGTTGAAGGAATTTGATGTGACCATTTTGCTGGAAAAAAAGGTTTGCTGGAAAATGGTTTTTGTATTCCATAAATTTTCTTGTATTTCCCCTTAACTAATCACTCAGTTTTACTTTTAAAAATGCTGCATTTGCCATTGTCTTAGTCCACATTATGAGTCAGCTAGCTCAGAGCTTAAAGGCACAAGAGTTACGTTCCCTTCCATAAGCATTTATTTTACTCTTTCAGTATGTTTTTGGAAATAACAGGTAGTATTTATTATTCCTATTGTGTATAGAAATTTAACTTGGAATTAAACTTTAAATTTCAAACCAAGTATAATAGTTTGCCTTTAAAACTAGATGTAGATTTGTACACTTTTCATTATTTTTTAAGGGATAAACAACTGGCATGTTTCTTTGTCTACTGCTGCGGAAAGTGGAAGATTGAATATGACTGAAAGAAAACATGGATTTGAGATACGGGGAGCTCTTAGTTCCGTAAAATGAAAGTTACCTCCATCTGAAGGGCTGAAGCCCAGATCTTTACGTTACATTACGCTGTTTAAAGTCTTTTGTAACTGTAATGCAATGCCCAGAGATGCATTTACACTATAGATCTATCCCGTGTGAGTTGAAACTTTGTGTAGAACTGTTTATTATATGGGGTTCTTTAATTCATTTGATTTACAGAATAAACAGAAGGATGAGTTGTAAGTCAGGTAAGTCAAAGACAACCCCATCTTTTGCTCAGATTGCAGGCATCTACAACTCACCACTAAGAAAATCCCCAGATCCAATGGAACTGCTGCTGCGGAAGTCAAAGCCACTGAGCCACAGACGGCAGCAAACCAAGAGTCCCTTTGTCTCCGAGCTCTATGACTGGCCAACTTGTAGAAGGCCTCCAACTTCTTTGCCACCTATTGGCAGAAAGAAACCTCAGGTAACGTTTTGAGTATCTCTGAGGCAGTTTATGTTCGTATCTTATATCATAGGTTATGATAAAATATCTCGAGTTGAATCACCAAGACCAAAAATGCCTTTTGTGGATTTGGTAGATCTAGGTAGATCTAGATCTGGTGCTTGTCTTCAGGATATAAAGTCTTTGAAACAGGCTTGTCTGAAATAAAAAGAAACCTAGTTGATATGTAAAAACAGGGAAATACGATTGTTCAGACTTCATTTTTGTCCTTTGGGGAAAAAATGATATTTCTGATGTTTCAAAGGAATGACATGATATAATGGAATATCAATATTATATTCATTATAGGTAGAAGTCTTAATTTCTGATTTAAAATAAAAAAATTAGGAGAAATATAATATAATAGGACAAATTAACCAGCTGTGATACTTTTTCCCCTTTCTGCAATTATTTTCCATATGAAGGCCAAGAAACATCCTCACAGTACAGAATAGTTCCTGCTGTTTTGTGTCCACTAACTGTGTGTCAGTGTTAATTACAAAAATTTCTACATTTTGTTCTGCATCACAGCCAAGTTGCCCAGCTCACATCCTTAACTATCATGGTCTCAATTTTAATCTCAGTTGATGTCGACCTATGTTGCAGATCCCTTTTTTTTTCCTTTTCTATAAGGTGATGGAGATCTCTGAGATAATGCACCAGACTGAATGTCCCGCAAGATGGCAAAACTGCTTTTGCCACCTTATTGCTAAAGCCTGCTGGGAATACGCCCAATATACACAGCAGACAGACTTTTGAGACCTTTATGTTCCTCACTTGATGACAATACAGTGACATGTGACTTTTGCCAGTGAATGCCTGATACAGTTGATTTTGGCATAGAAGTATTCTAAGAAGTCTTTCCCTCTATTCTCAAGAATTTTTCAGTTTGCCCAGTCTACCGAACCTTCTATGTACTTCACGCATACACTTTCAGTGCTGGTTTGGCTTGGAATGACTACAGTGCCTTCAGAGCCACCATTTAGCTGCAGGAATTAAACGACAGTAACGAGCAGTAAGCAACGTCTAATATATCTTCATTGGTATTTTACTCCTCTGAATCCACATGATTATTTTCTGTAGATTATTGCAGTCTTTGGTAGAAGTGAGCTGAACCCAGTCTTAAGTTTGAACTTCTGCTGGGTTCAAACTATGTGTACACATGCTGTCAGCCACAATTTGCCTGTGGCTTATTGACTGCATCCACAACGTTCCTCAGTGGGGATGGCGGTGGACATCCTGGCTAACCCACACAGAAGAGGCTTCTCTCATCTCTATGTCAGGACTCACTTACCCATAGCAGGATGGGTTTGTGTTGGTGGTGGGACATGAAGGCAAAGGCAATTGGGTTAGAGTGCAAGAAGATGCAGGCCTGCCAGAATACCTCTGGGGAAGTAAAGGTGAGCCACACAGAGATCCACATTGCTTATCGCAGTAAGGATCAACTTCAGGACAGTTTTCTACCTTTATCCATCTGTCTTTTCATTCTCCTTACCTTGGCTGCTTGAGCTTCCTCGTTTACTGAACTCATGGAGTCACGTTAGAATTGAGACAAAGTGTGAGCCAACAAACACTTTGGGTGATCAGGGAGTTTGGACTTAAATATGACATTAAAGCTTTACCTTCTGGGACCAAAAGGGCTCTGACAGTCCTTCAAGAGGGATGTGACTGAATGCACTGTCTCACAGGATAGAAGGGGCGATTCTGCCTAGTGGACAAGGTACAGGACTCATGCTTTTAAATTAAGAGGGAACTCAAAGGTTTTGTGGTGTTAAGTTGCTCTTGCAAAACCCCTTTACTGTATACAAAATATCTTACAAGCTTCTGTTTGGATTTGGAATATTTTACAGACCTTTCTAGGTTCAGATGCACGCACAGCGGTCGCGCACAGATAGGCTTTTAGGACAAACCAGAAGACTTCTGTTTGTTTTCTGCACCTCAAAGAGGGAATTTACTATATAATACTTTAATCCTTTCAGCACCCTGGGATGTACACTGTGGGGTAAATTTTCAAAGCACAGCGCGTGGATTTAGCTGCGCGACTCTTATTGATGTTAATGGGAGTCACACGGCTAAATCCCTGCACAACACTTGGACGATTTAGGGTTGTATGTCTAAGGAAAGGACACTGGTCTGAGCTGATGAAACAGCTGGAAATGAAAACCCATCAGAACACATCATCCTGAAAGTTGTCTGGTGAGACAGTAAGGAATTTAATTACTAGATATGCTTGTGTCCTAGTTCTCTGTGGTAACACTTTTTGGCACCGAGCTTCTTTTTCTAATATCTCTCAGGCCCACTGTGAGTCACTTGTTACTTCACTGTTTTTTCAGGTATCTAAAAATTCGTCTTGCCTGTAGGGTTGGATCTTTTGTATGAGAACGTCAATTATATATGTTTAAAAGAACAAAAATCAATTACCTATCAGCTTTCTCTTCAGGAAATGGTTATTTAGCGTTTTATAAGTATGCTCTCTGTGTGTAAGATAGTGTATTTAAAATAAAAGTCTTAATGATGCTTATTCATCAGCTGATGATCTATCGTTTTTATTGCTGCGTTAACTAGAATTACAGTTTGATGGAAACACAGATAACGCTGAAAGTAGTAATTTCTTCATTAAAAGGCATTAGTAACAGAAAGCACATTGCCATTTTCAGGGGATTTTTTTGCATGCTGTTAGCTCTCCTGGAATGGGGGCAGTGAAGAATGTATGATTTCATGTAGATCATAATTTTAATAATGAGTTTCTGATTTTATGGTAAAGTAGTAAGAATGCTGCTGGGCTAAGCTTTATTTGGCAGATAAATGGTACTGAGAAAATTTATGCTACTCAATACAAAATTCCAAAGATAGAACATAGAGTTGTTTGAGTTGCTTTCAGGGTGAAAAATGTTGGTCGATTCCCTCCCTTCCTTCCTAGCGTGACCTCTCCAGGAAAATTTCAGTTTTGAAGCAGAATGCCTGAAATGATTACAGGCACCACCACTTTGAAAACGTTTGTAAGCACCATTCTACCATAGATTCCACAAATCTTAATCTTGTAAAATGGAAATAGGTACAGGGGTTTCTTAGGGGTCTTGTCATCCTAGTTATACTCCTGAGGTGCCCATGGCTAGGCAAGTTTCTTCAAAAGATGATTCAGAGGAACAGAAAAATCTGCAGGGAATGTTTAGAATTATCTTAATATTCCAACATATATGCCCTGCTTTCATTAGTGATGACGCAGCCTTGCTTGAGAGATCTTTGCTTAGTTACAC